>NC_133773.1:83764127-83785690 GCF_003597395.2 Chelonoidis abingdonii
TTCCAAGGGTACTATAGAATGTGCTGAAGCCAGCTAGAGATACGAGGTGTTCATCGGGGGATGGCGCGCCTGTTTGCAGAGTAGAGGGTGTGAAACCGAGGGAGAACTCTCCGTTTTAGAATAGAGAAAGCCACTTCACAGTCGTTCATGGAGGCCAGAGCTGATAGGTCAATTGTGCATAATGACTGGCTCAGCCCAGTTTCTCTTTCGACAGTCGGTCCTGAGTTTTGCAGGAGGCAACCTAATGTCTCTATAGTGTGGCAGGGAGGTAAGCTCTCTACGTTCTTTGTTCTATTGCATTCTGCTATCTGATTTGTGTCATTTATCCTTTTCTTCCACTACTTGCGTCTGACGAAGTGGGTATTCACCCACGAAAGCTCATGCTCCAAAACGTCTGTTAGTCTATAAGGTGCCACAGGATTCTCTGCTGCTTTTACAAGAATATAGAGATAGCATAAATATGCAAAAGGATTTTGCAGGAAATACAAATCAGGAGTCTATTGTTTATCAAGTTCTGTGTGTGTACTGCCAGCCCATTGTTTCATGAACTTTGTACAAGGTCATTTTTCTTTACACGCTCTCTTTACTGCCAGAGCTATGATCACTTATTGTGTTTTTTAATTACAGACATAGGCCCTGAACCTGTGAGGTACAGTGAGAGTGCAATAGGAGCTGAGAGAACAAAGTATCTCAAAGGCTGGGCCCATGGTAACTTGGGAGCAACATTCACCTTTGTGCAGGAGGCTAAACATAAGAGATTAGCCCCATTGTGTGCATAAGTGGGAACAAGGTGGCATTACGCCACGTGTTGGCCCTTTACAGAGAGGTAATTTTCACATTGATGTATTTACAGAGAGCAATCATGGCCTCCTCAGCTTTCATTTTGTTAGGCTAAACAAGCCAAGCTCCTTAAGTCTCCTCTCATAAAACAGGTTCTCCATTTCTCTGATCACCCTAGTAAGCCCTTGTCTGCACCTGTTCCAGTTTGAATTTATCTTTCTTAAACAAGGGAGACCAGAATTGCACACAATATTCTACGAGATCTCACCAGTGCCTTGTATAATGGTAATAATACTTCCACCTGTAATGCTTCCTATCTCTACTGCATTCTAGGACTGTACTATCCTCTTTCATGGCCACATCATATTGGTGGCTCATAGTTACCCTGTGATTGACCAATACACCCAAGTTTTTCTCCTCTGACGCTTCCAGCTGGCAAGTCCTCAGCTTATAGCAAAGACTCTTATTGTTGGTCCCTGAATGCATGACCTTGTACTATTAAATTTCATCCCACTTCTATTACTCCAGTTTTCAAGGTCATCCAAATCTTCTTGTATGACATTCTGGCCTTCTCCTGTACTGGCAATACCTCCCAACTTAGACATCTGCAATTTTTATTAGCACACTCCTACTTTCTGTCCCAAGGTCATTAATGAAAATGTTAAATAAGATTGGGCCCAAGACTGATCCTTGAGAAACTTCACTAATAACCTCCCTCCAGCTGGATAATTCATCTCTCAGTGTGACCCACTGTAGTCTCCACTTCAACTAGTTCCTTACTTACTTTTCAATTCTCATATTAATCCTCATTTTCTCAAATATAAGTAACAATTTCCCATGTGGAACTGCATCTAATGCTTTACCGAAATTGAGGTAGATTAGATCTAAACAATTTTTCAAACCAAAAAATGCAGTATCTTTTCAAAGAAACAAATCAGGTTGGTCTGGCATGATCTACCTTTTGTAAAAACATGGATTTTATCCCAATTACTGTTTACTGCTATATCTTTAATTACTCTCCCTTTCAAGATTTGTTCTAAGGGTTTGCATTCAACTGAGGTCAAGCTAATAGGCCTGTAGATTCCTTGATCAATTTTTGTTCCTCACTTAAAATAGGTACTATATTTGCAGTTCTCCAGTCATAAGGTACGCATCTGGTTTTCAGAGAGGCCCTGAGTCTTCACTCAAATTTCCTACCTTGGTTTGATTGAACCACAAGGTCAGGCAACTTCCTCAAGGTCAAATGAATCACTGGCTTAGCACAGGCTAAAAGAGCTCAGGATCTTCCTAAGTCCCAGTCATTGACCTCTAAGACCTGGTCTACACTATGCGTTTATACCGATTTTAGCAGCATTAAACCGATTTAACGCTGCACCCGTCCACACTACGAGGCCCTTTATATCGATATAAAGGGCTGTTTAAACTGGTTTCTGTACTCCTCCCCAATGAGAGGAGCAGCACTGAAATCGATATTACCATATCGGATTAGGGTTAGTGTGGCCGCAAATCGACGGTATTGGCCTCCGGGCGGTATCCCACAGTGCACTATTGTGACCGCTCTGGAAAGCAATCTGAATTCGGCGTCACCTGGCCAGGTAACAGGAAAAGCCCCGCGAAACTTTTGAAATTGCAATTTCTGTTTGCCGAGCGTGGAGCCGATGACCAGCACGGGTGGCGATGCAGTCCAAAATCCAAAAGAGCTCAACATTGGATGCGATGGGAGATACTGATCTGTCGCTGTATGGAAGAGACAAATCGTTCTATCAGAGCTCCATACACGAAGATGAAATGCCAAAACATTTAAAAAAATCTCCAGGCTAATGATACAGAGTCCAAAGCACAGTGCTGTGGACAAGCGAAAGGAAACCCAAAGAATCCAACAGGGAGCACATGGAGGAAGGGGAGGGGGAACTGAGGACTCGAGCTATCCCGAACAGTCCCCAGGCAGTTTCCCCAAAAAGCATTTGCATTCTTGGTAGCTCCCAAATGCCTGTAGGGTAAACACAATTGTCCGGGTGGTTACAGGGTAAATATCTCGTCATTACTCCCCTCCCTCCCCGAAAGAAAAGGGAAAAAAAAACGTTTCTGACTATTTTCAAGTCACCGTTGGTCGGACTGACGGACATCTGCCCGGAGACATGGTGCTGGGGCAAGAAAGCAGCATCCTCTCACCTCGCCCTTCCCAGCAGAGTACAGTGAAGAAGGAGGTAGACATCCCGTCATCAGCAGCCGTGAGTGTCCTGCAATGCCTCTAGGTAAGGTCGGCCGGGGGGCTGGGTAAAAAATGGCATATGACTCCTGCCACCTGCAGACGGTACAAGACTGGAGTACACGTCCTCAATACAGCTGGACCTGACCCATACCACCACCCACCTTTCATGTCTAAGAAAAAAGATTCGGTACGCCTGAGACCTACCATAGCACGGGATGCTACACTCTCTCTCCCCCCACACGTGTATGCTGCCTGACTAGCATAGCAACTGAGGCTGCCTCCCCTCATTTCTCTCACAAAAAAATCAGGGTTTCATTCCTGAATCTATTACGTTCAATACCAAAGCAGGGACTCGCAACGACGCGCAAAAGGGTTGGAGGTGGAGAAAGCAACGGGTGGGGTTGTGCAGGGACACACCCTAGAAGATGCAGCTCATATTTCCGGGAGTGACATGGAGCGGCTGTGCTCTGGTTCTCGATACACGGTTCCTAGTACATTGCCCCATATTCTAGCAGGACTGACTATTTTAGATACAACATGGTCATCCCATTTTGTTCTGCGCCCTGGCCAACCTCAGCAAAGGTGCAGCCAGGACATCCATGACAGCACAGTAGATGGTACGAACGACTGGTAACCGTCTCTGCTACCTTGCCAAAGCAAATGAATGCTGCTGTGTAGCGCTGCAGTACCGCCTCACTCCGTCAGCCTGGCAATCCAGTACAATACGTGGACTAATGTGCAGCAAAACCGGAGCTGCACGATGACTGCCATGTATGGCGTCTACCAGTGCAATCCAGGGAAAAAGGATGCGAAATGATTGTCTGCCGTTGCTTTCTCGGGGGAAGGAATGAGTGACGACATTTACCCAGAATCACCCGCGACGCTGTTTTTGCACCATCATGCATTGGGATCTCAACCCAAAATTCCAATGGGCGGGGGTGACTGCGGGAACTATGGGGTAGCTATCCCCAGTGCAACGCTCCAGAAATCGACGCTAGCCTTGGTACATGGACGCACACCACCGAATTATTGTGCTTCGTGTGGCCACGTGCACTCGACTTTATACAATCTGTTTTACAAAACTGGTTTATGTAAAATCGGAATAATCCTGTAGTGTAGACGTACCCTAAGACTCTTTCACACTACACTGTCTCTTTCACACAATCTATGCATGCAATCATTTACACTCCAGATCCAGGAAAGATAGAATATAGGGCCTGGTGAGCACAGATAATTGGGAGGTAGCCATAAAGGACAATCAAATGTAGTACTACCACAATCCTTAAAAAGCAGACTTGGACTAGGTCTGCTTTTTGCAACTCAACCTATTCAGTGATACTTACATCCAGGCATGTTTTCTAAAATGTTCCAGCTAGACTTTGGACTCTTTGGAAGCCACATCAAGTGTCTCCAATGTTTATATGGTTTTCTTCATAATCAGAGAAGCAACACCCCTAAATGAATTATTATAGCAGTAGGGAGCTCACTAATTTTCTCAACAGGGAAAATAATTGTTAACAGGATTTTGTGGCCTATGACTTCTGGGAGGAGCCCACTTTTATGGGCTTGACAAAGGGAGTGTCCATCAATTACATGTCATGAGAGATCTCTTATGGTAAGGTGAGTGATTTGTTAATGTTATCCATCTTGACTTTTGACAAAGTTTAATTGAACCAAATCTCTGTGTTAATCCACAAAAAGTTAAAATAGGACAATTTATGCCAAAATAAAATATCAGCAAATCAGAACAAAAAAGATGCTTTGTGACATCTGAAATAATGCATCGTTAATGCCTTTAATGGAAATGCTAAGCATCAAACTATTCTTTTTTCTTTTCCCATGTTGATAATTACGTATACCATCCTAGTTTTTCTGTTGGCAAAAACAGGTTCTATAAATACAGATACAGCCATACAGTGAAGTCCCCTTTTTCTTCTCCCTCAAGAGACTCATAATCTGCTGAAGGTTCTCTGTTTCACTCTTGAGTTTCTACTAGATGAAACTTGACCTGTCAGCTTCACACCACTGGGAGGTGCACACATGACTTATGTGATGGCAGGCTTTCACAGTAATAATAGGTAACAATAAATTAGACACAATGTAGGCTTACTATGGCTGCAGACAATATGAAATTTGAAAGCTTCAAGACAGCACTAGAGGCTGAATGGAAAACTTATGTCAAGAAAATAATTATCAGAGTCAACGTTGTTCTAACTAGAAATACTAAGCACAGCAAGACAATAAAACACTGGACTGATCACCCAGAAAATAGGCATAAATAAAATCATATTAAGAAATATCAGATTTTTGGAATGGAGAGTATGTAATTTCATCTGTAATAGGTCACAATATAATTGTCAAAGGACAAATGCTTCAGGATGCTATTACTTAGCAGTGTTATTGTGATTATCATACTGCAGTATTTGGCCTTTTATATTATTTATTAGACACAAAGGACTCTGGTCCCAATCCCTGAGGAGCTTATGATCTAAGACACACATAGGGAAGGGAACAGCTTATTGGTTTAGTTTTATTAATATTAAATTAATTCTTTTCTTTAGAATTAATGGTAAGTAGAAGGATGGGATTGAACTTCAGCTCTATTTCTAAACTGAACTTTTGATTAAGGATTCCCTGAGACCTCAGTTATGACATTACTGGGACAAGTTACAAAAGAGCTGTTTCCACTTCCCATAAACTGGATCTACTCATCTGTCCATTGAATGTAAGCTTTTTAGAGCAGGGACAATAATTCCAGAGTGACTGCAAAAGCACCTAGCACACAGTGGGCAGTATTTAAATACATAATAATGATGGTTCTTTTTGGAGATGAAGAGACCAAGAATGTCTCCTCTCCTTCTACAGCATTATTCCTAAGCCACAGACAGTCCTCAAGCGAGATACCTGCTCCTCTTGTATCAGATTTCCCCTCTTCCTGGCAAGTCCTTCTGGAAGTGCTATGGAAGGAAGAGCTTCTAGGAAGAGCTGAAGTCCCCTGACATTAACCTCTAAAATGAGTTTATAAAGTATTGATGCGCTCCAACTGCCATTATAGTTACTGAGCAATCCTTGGCCCTTTGAGACAGTGACTCAGGAAATCAGTGCTGAAGTCATTTTTGTTAACATATAAACATATTAAATATTTACGGTAGTAATTTATGACATATTACTTTGATGTGAAAATGGCTTTACAAGTGAAAATGGCTTTTGTTTGCCATTTGAGTTCCCTACTGTACCATTAATTGCAGTACAATCTTTATTGGTTTGAAACATTTGTGTAAAGTATATAGTGCTTTTCTTGGCTGAGGGAAGAAAAGCTGATGTTCAGAGCATATGAGGCGGCACAGGACTGTAGCTGCATTGCTAGTTAATCACTTTCTGCCCAATGATTCACAGCCAGAATTAACTTCTGGGCTGTAGAGAGACAGCACAGAGTAAAGTCCTATGTCCAAGCAGTAGATGTTAGGGTGGTAAACAGTAGATGTTAGGGTGGATAGTCTGTGTAGTGGATATTGTCTCAATTATTTTGACATCAATTTCCTAATCCTCCTCTTTCGGCATACTGTACCTCTTTCATTGTCTTTTGATGCTAATCGACTTAGTGACATTCATTATTTAAAAAAAATAAAGAAAATTAAGAAACAAAAAGCACAACTATGTATTTCCACTAATCGGTTCCCTGTATGGGTAATCTCCTCTACCAGTGACCATGAAGAGAAGAATATATGGATACAATTTTCAAAAATGACTAGGGCTTCTGGGCACCTTGATTTTTGGGTGCCCAACTTGAGTCATGTTGAAGAGGGCCAATTTTCAGAAAAACTGGCACACTCAATCTCTGGAAATCAGACCTCTTTAAGATATCCCACAGTGGACACCCAAAAATGGAAGCACCCAAATCACTAGTTCTTTTAAAAATCTCATTTTATGATAAGACACTGTAATGTAACAAAAAAGATTCAGCTTTTCCTTCTTTCTGATCCAGATTCTTGGGACCTGAAGGATACGCCTGAAGTGGGACCTCACAGTGCTCCTTTACTAAATCATCACTTTACAACTTTTAAACAAGAAAGGATGAACTATATCTAATTCATTTTTTTACGAGATGTATGACTAGAGTACTGGTCTGCAAAAGACAGAAACACAACACAATTTTACTTTGTGTTACACCTTTCATACAAACTATCTCAAATGCTTTACAGCTACAAACAAACCCAATTGCAGACACAGCAATTATGAATGAACCAAAAGAGAAAATGCACAGCATGGGAACGCATCCACCTTAGCAGGTGTACAGCCCAAACATTGGATGAACCCTGAGATGATCTGCAGGTAGAGCCAGAAGAGCAGAATCAGCTCTACTCCCCAACCTGTAGGAAGGCTGCAAAAGCCTCTGCAGCCATTATCTGCCAATTTGTGGGGAGCTAGGTGAAAACAGGATGATCCACACAACAGGGAATTCTCTGATGCTGCCCTCCTCAATGTGAGGATGTAGAGGCAGCCTCCATGAAGTAGAGCATTGTGCGGTGCAAAGAGTGTGCACCTCAGAATCTGGCCCCTCCATTGTACAGCAGAACCTACATGATACCACTGGCAGGAAGCCCCTGCAGGGACAGAATTTGGCCGTATGTTGTTTTCAGCAGAGATTTGAATTGAGATGATGGTTCAATGACTGAAGTAGAAAGGCAGAGGAAGGGTACTTCAGAAGCTGCAAAAAAGAGCATTCTCTCTTATCTGCTCACAGCAATGAGATTGCATGGAATAGAGAAGAGGCCACTGCCAGGATTCTCAAATTATGAGACAGTGGAACCCTTTGAAGCTTGAGATGATAGGGCTGTGCCTCATTATATATGGGGAACAGTCAGGCAGCAGCATTCTGCACATACTGGAGCCCAAAGAGCTGACACTCAGGAATAGAGTTATGATGAAGGCTAGAGCAGAGCAGGGCATGGATAGAGATTTCAGTATCATGCACAGGCAGTACTGCAAGTGTGATGACAGGCAGATGTAAAAAAAATCTGAGAGATGAAGTGAACCAGAGGAGAGTTCAGAGTCAAAGATGAGTTAAGGTCATAATTTAGGTGAGACATTGCCCTGGATATGTCTATAGATTAAAATTTCAAAATCACAATCAGGTAATTTCCTCTCTTTTTGACGGACAAACAAATGGAAAGGAGGGACTTCCTTTACTAGAAACAATGTTTACTTTCTCAGAACTGCCACATCCTCTACATCAAAGTGTGCCACCCATCATCAAAAGAGAGAATCTGAACATGCATTTTTGCTCCAAGTCTTTTTAATCTTTCATGAACCTACTCATGCCTAAAAGAGAACTAAACACTTCCAATCCTCAGGCAAATATCACTGCAATGAACAAAGGACTAGTGCACGTGGGCACTTGAAAAAGCAAAATGGCCAAATCAGTAAACTTTTTTTTTTTATCCACTACTACCAATATTCTCAAATCCAGATTTCAAGAGCAAAGTAGTGAACAACAATCAAAAATTAAGAGTAGAACAACTAAGTATAATTATTCACAATTAGTTGTTCATTAGGTTAGATTTAAATGTCCTTATATTTCTCCCACCCTGCCTTACAAAATTAAGGAGAATATAGAGTTAAAGCAAATGCTGTGATTGTAAAATGCTGCATATAAAACATTGAAGAATGAAATTTGTGTTCAAGTACAGACAGACAATTTGTCTAGTGGAGGAATTAGCATTTTATTATATTAGTGCCCAAAGTGCGTTGGACCTTCATACAACACACAGAAAGCAAGGTCTCTGCTCCCAAAACTTCCAATCTAAGATGAGACAAACACATTCATGTGGCAACTAGAACAATTCCTTACATAGAACATGAAAATTAAAACATTTTAATGTTATTTTTAGCTTTTTTTAAATGGAATATTTCAGGTCTAAATGAAGAGAGTTTAACATCATGTGACAACCAGTTGTCCATGGAGAACAAACAGGTCATCCATGGACCACAGTTTCAGAACTGTTCTTGTACAGAGACAGGGATGTGGTAACAATAATTTTACTCAGCACAAACACAGCTTCAGATTCCTTAAAAGCAAAACCAGCCAAAGACCAGAAGAATGAGCCAGAGATGCTAAACTCAGATCTGGAACTGAATTTTTCCCAGGAGTTATATTTAAATCCCGGTTCTATTGTCTGTAGTTTAATGATAGAGATACTACTCAGAAGTAATGTATATAAAGGAGACTTTAAAATCAATGATTGCATATCTGACCATCTCTAACAATAAAAATTAAATAGATGTGAAATCTCCTCTTTTCATGACGTAATGTAACACTGAAGTATTAATTCTACAGTTACCAAAGAGCAATGGTGAAATAGAGCTGTCATCTTTACACTTATTTATGAAACTAATGTATTTTACTTTATGTTAAGATGGAGATGACCTCTGAAAACAAGAAAGGTTATTTAGAAAATTTAGATTTTTTTTTAATACAGAAAGACGACGATGGTTCATATGTTAAGTGAGCATACCGCACCCAAACTGTATTGCCCTAATCTACAAAAATGACTAATACTTGTGAGCGCTCAATTTAAATGACCACAAATTGTTCTGAATCTCAAAGTGGATGCTCAGCAAGTTCTGAAAAAAAATCAGGTCCTTTTAAAGTGTCTGGGCCTGAAAAATTGATTGAGGCATCCATAATCATTAGCCACTTTTGAAATGTTAGACCGTTATCTGTAATTTCTGTATTTAATACATTATTGCAAATAATCTGTGCATACCTATCCAGATTTGCCCTCCCTATATACACACAAAAAACTCTCACAGAAATCAATGGAGTTAAACACAGTACCTGAATGCAAAATATGGCTCCATTAATTTACATGGTAGCAACAGTGATACAACTAATTAAAATTTGTCCATCTTATATTTCATTGATTCCTCCCCTAAACCATCACCAAAACATACAAAGAATCTGGATTTGATACTAGCTTCTGAATGAAAAAGCCTCTGTAAGACTGGAAATGTATGAAAGGACTAAACATTAAACACTGTGTGGGATTTTAAAAGTGCTCAGTATTATTTCACTCTGCTCTTATTGAAGTAAAAGTGAATTTTACCATTGCCTTCAGTAAGAACACAGGCCACCGACGTGTACTTCTGAAAAACCAGTCTCTTTTAAATCCTTGTTAGATTTACCAACTTAACGCTGCTGAATTTATCTGTATGAATTTGGTGCCAAGGAATTTCCCTTGCTTGGAAAATTACTCCTCTAGTTCAGTGAAGTGATCAGAGAGTCCTTTTTTATTTTTCTAGCTCTGACAATGGCAACATTATGACACGGATCAGTAGAAACCAGTGTAGAAAAGTACACATTTGATATGCTTGAACAACCACCTGAACAGAAAGCTGTCCCCAAGTGTGCTGGAAAATAAAGGGTAGGAAATTCTGATGAAATCTTATTGCTGTCTTTGGTACCGTACAGTCCAACAGCCATTTGAAAGGATTATAAATCAGGGAAGTTAATAGTGAAGTTATCCTTCTAAGGAAAGTTCTGGCTTTTACAAGGTGCCTTTATAACTTCAATAAAAGAAGAACCTAGTTTTATCTGCAAGAGAATGCTGCAGACAACACAGCAGAAGAGATGCTAGTACAGCTCTATGTTGTTTCTCAAGCCATCTTCAATCTTCAGACTTGGTTTAATATTTCAATATGAAGAATGTATGTTGACAAATGTGCATATGCCATACTCCAAGTACGGAGTTAAACATTTCTTCCCCCACATATGATATATGGGTATAAAGCCGAGTAAAGGATGAGCTGACCAAGTGCTACAAACAACATCTTTTCCATTCTAATCACTCTCAGAATGCTTCCCTATACAAAGCCCCACATGTAGCAACATTTTATTTAATCCTTTTAAGAGACAGCAAAACACAACAGATGACAGAACCATCTGAGTGTGACTAACAATACAACAAATGCTGTATATGCATAAATGCCACATATAGAACTGAGAATAGAGGAATATGCAGGGAAAATTTGACGTGTACAGATATAGCAGAACAGTCCACCACAACAAAATTAAGCACTTTGGTTTTCTGTTTGTTTTGAGAAATTATTGTGTTCATGATTTGAGAAAGAAATGACAAAAATAATTCCTCCCAAATGATCTGTGGGGTTTTCCATAAATTAGATTACTGTCCTTCAAAACCAAGCGATAATAACTGTGAGCTTTTTTATAATATTCTGCTAGAGCATTCGTTCCCAAACTTTTTGGCATCACGCCTTTTTAATTTTTGAGAAACCCTCACGACCCCTGCCTCTCCTTTATCATCCAACCCCCTTTTAAACAACTTCAATTCATAATTTCAAATTAAAAATAAGTTTTTCTTGCTCAAAAATTTAATAAAAATGTAATTTAAAATAAGAAATAGCATAAACAAACCAAATTTAATGTGAAGGATGATGCTGTATTTTCTTCATGAGTTGGGAAAACCTAGGTTTGAAAGACGAAAGTGCGCAATATAAATCGTTTTTGACATCCAGTCGATTCCTTTGTTTCATTTTTATTATGACTAAACTTGAAAAGCTTTTTTCCACAGAGGTACGTCGACAAAAATGGAAGAATAATACACAGTGCTTCTTCTCCAACTTTCGGGTAAATTGGGAAATATTTTATCCAAAATTCCTCCAGGCTTAAGTTTTCAAAAATATATCTTTCACACTTCAATCATATTTCATTTTGAGTGTTTGTTCTTGCAATACTTCTGGCAATGAATCAACATCAACGTTGAATGGATTACATACTAATTTATGAACAGGGTTGCCAGAAAAGTTGGAAAGCTGGAAAATAGCAGATGAATTCATCAGCAAGGAAGTCCAGATGAAACCCAATTTTGTTCTTCACATCCTCTTTACGAAGAAGTTCTTGGAAACCTTCATTTTCAGCAAGTGATGAAAAAGTTGGAAAAGATGAAAAGTTAGGCATCTGAGCTTGTGTTCGATGTTTCCAAAGCTTGATTTTTTCTATAAATGCTTTGACGGCATCGTGGTATGCTATGATGTTTGCAGCATTGTCTCCTTGCGGCTTCAAACTGAGATCGTTCAAAGATTCAAAAATGTCCACAAGGTACGCCAGTGAAAGTTGAAACGTTTGGTCCATAAATGCATGATATACCTCCTCTTTTTTCTATTGCTTGAGGAAAATTTCCACTTCGTCTTTCAGGTTGAATAATCTCAAAAGCACATTCCCTTTGGAAAGGCATTGTACCTCTGTGTGAAACAAAAGAATTTTATGATCCGCTCCCAAATCTGCGCAAAGAGCTGCAAAAAGTCTTGTATTTAAAGTGCTGTTCTTCACAAATTGACAACTTTGATTACCTACGTGACTAGCTGAATTTGGCCATTTGGAAGGGTTTTAGCAGCCAATGCTTGTCTGTGTATGAAGCAGTGAGTTGCGGTTACGGCTGGATTTTTCTCTTTCACCAATGTCACAAATCCAGAGAGAGAGCCAAGCATCGCTGGAGCACTGTCTGTGCATACACCAACCAGTTTTTCCCATGAAAGTCCATTCCTTCAAAAAACTCACAAACCGTTTTCATAACATCAGAAGTCTGATGTGGCCATCAATTCCTTCAAAACAAAAAGCAGTTCTTCTTTCACAGTTCCATCATTAATGAATCGAACATAGAAGAGCAACTGACAGCATTGTGCTACATCAGCAGTATCGTCACAGTGAACTGCGAAAGAAGGAGAAGCTTTCACTGCCTCCACAACTTGAAGTTTTAGATCTTTCGCCATGTCATTGATGCGACGTTTCACGGAACTGTTGGAAAGCAACATTTCAGATTTTTCTTCTTGCTTTTGGCACCAAGCACAATATCAGCTGCTTTCAACAAGCAAGGCTTCACAAGAGTTTCTCCTATTATGTGCGCTTTCCTGGCTTTAGCAATGAGCAATGACAGTTCATAAGATGCTTCTGTGACTTTGGCTGATGCTTGATGAAAAGCTCCAGTAATGTCCAGCTTCATGAGTTTTAAATTTTGAATATCAGAGGGGTAGCCGTGTTACTCTGAATCTGTAAAAGCAGCAGAGAATCCTGTGGCACCTTATAGACTAACAGACGTTTTGGATCATGAGCTTTCGTGGGTGAAGTTTAGCAGCAAAAACCTCTTTTGGCTTGTCTTTCAAAGTGCTGCAGTTCTTTGTCAAGGGTCGCTCAAGACGACTAGGTTTTAAGGCTTCATTGCTGAGAACTGCATGGCACACTAGGCATTGAGGATGATCAATCCCATTTTTTTCCATGACGGTGAAACCATACTTAGTGTAGTCTTCATCGTACTTCCTTTTCTAAATTGCAGCCATAATATACTAATAAAAAAAAATCTATAAAAAGAATTTTCCTGATTCATGAATAATAACGGACGCAAGCTAATTTGAGTTATCGCAAACGTTTATTTGCTACTACTATTACGTACAGATGCATGCTGCCCTATATATACACCACACCACCAGTCTGGCAAGTAGCCAGTCTTGTGCAGTGAGTGGTGGAGGTAACCACTTCCACGACAGAACAATCTTGAACATCCTTGCGAGCGAGCTAAGAAGTTTTAAAAAGTTCCATCGCTTTCTACATAGTTCTTCAGCCTCCTCACTAACCGAAATGACACTCCTACACGTCCAAAGGCAAAAAAAAAATTCACATTTTGTGGTATGAAATTTGAAAACATTGCAGTTATATACTTTTATTTATAGTTGTATTTTTATTGTACTTTGTTATACCTTTATTCTTGTCTACTTATATTCATAATAAAAAAATGAGAAGATTGTTAATACTTCATTGTAGTTAAATAATATAGGCCTGTAATTGGACAATCTTATGAAAAGTTACTATGTATTGTGACAAAGTTCCTCCTCTCCCTTGGTGGGTCCTGCGCTTATTGGCAGATTTGCTCACCTCCGTGATCTTCCCTACAGTCTGGATCAACTCCTCCTGTGTCTGATCAGGAGTTGGGAGGTTTGGGGGGAACCCGGGCCCGCCCTCTTACTCTGGGTTTCCAGCCTAGGGCCCTGGTCGATTGCACTGTCTATAGTTACCTCCTGTAACAGCTGCAATGCAGCTACACCTCCCTGGGCTACCTCCCGCATGGCCTCCTCCAAACACGTTCTTTATCGCTCACAACAGCACCTTCCTCCTGGTGTCTGATAACGCTTGTACTCTTTAGTCCTCCAGCAGCACAGCCCTCTCACTCTCAGCTCCTTGTGCTCTTGCTCCAGCTCCTCCACACAACCTCCTCTCCTATGGCCCCCCGCCCGCTCCAACTGGAGTGATCTCCTTTTAAACCAGGTGCCTGATTAGCCTGCCGTGATTGGGTGCAGGGTGATCTAATCAGCCTGTCTGCCTTAATTGGTTCTAGTAGGTTCCTGATTACTCTAGTGCAGCCCCTGCTCTGGTCACTCAGGGAACAGAAAACTACTCAGCCAGTGAGCAGTATATTTGCCCTCTACCAGACTCCTGTACCTCACTGGCCTGGGTCTGTTACAGTATACAGAATATGTATAATTTATTGTCGGTTGGTCTATTAAATAAATAAATAAATAAATTTTACACTGAAATGTTTTTGTTATGAAAATTTCACAACCTCGTGTCCCCGTAGGAGTTTTTTCATGCCCCCCCCAAGGGGGTGTGCCCCTCAGTTTGGGAACTGATGTGCTAGAGTATGGCAGTCTTGCCGTACACTGCTCAGACTGTGCCACTTCCTCAGTGGCTGGCAGGGGAAACTAAGCCAACCCTCTACTCTGGGTTCCAACTCAGGGACCCTCTAATCAGCAGACAAGGTCTGCACTGTCTTAAACACTGCTGCCATTTCCAACACTGTCTCTGCTTAGGTTTCCTTCCTTGCCTCTCTAATATCCAGACAGTGGATACAGGCTTCCTCACAGTAGACCCTTTCTGCTGCTAGCTTCCTGGCTTTACCCTAACCCCACTGTTCCTTCTCCGCTAGGCTCCTCCATCATTCAGGGGATGACTTAGGCCACCTGATTCCTCTCAGCTCTGACCTATCTGGTTAATTGGTCCCCTCTCATGCTCATTAACCACTCCTAGGCTAGTGAAGGGTGAACATCCCACCACAGTAGAGAAGAACAGAACTCTCAAATCAAACTCCATCATGTCAACTGGCATATAAACAGGCATATCATCAAAAAGACATACAAAACATTTGTAAGAAAATGCAAAGCTATTTTAAATTAAAGAATTTCCATATTTTGTTATAAGCACAAAGAAATCATACCAGTACAGCATGTGAATTTTTCAAGCATGAACTGGCTTGTTTTCCTTTCATTAATTGAGTGCAGATTTTTGCTCTTTTTCTTAAAAAAAAAATAGCATGCTGCGATCTCTTCCTCCACATTTCCAATGTCTGACCTTTCCTTTTTGTTCTTAACCACAAAGCATATGTCTACGCTGGAGCTGGAGGTTTAATTTCCAGCTCAGGAACACACATCTGTGCTAGCACTGATCAAACTATTGTGCTAAAAATAGAAGTGTAGCCTTAGCAGCAATGGCGGTGGGAAAAGCTATGTGCTGGAGCAAGTACCTAAAATCCTGGGTGGGTTTGTACTTTGATGGCTAGTCCTGTCCCCCTGCCCAGGCCACCATGGCCACACTTCTATTTTTATCATCTTTAACAATTAGCGCTAGTACTGCTATTCTACTCAGGCTGGAAGTTACACTTCCAGCTCTAGTGTACACACCTAACACTCTTGTTCAAACCCTCATCACCTCCTACTTTGACTACAGTAACATCATCTTCTCTGGCCTGACTACATCCACACAGATGCTTGCAATCCATACAAAAGGCAGCTGCTGAGATATTTCTGTTTGTTGCTTTGACCCTCTCACTCCCCCATCCCTCAATTTTTGAATCCTACCACTGGATTCTTGTTTTCCACCACACTGATTGAAGTTTCTTTTCCTTGCCTCCATGTTTATTTTCTCGTGTGTACTCCCACTCCATCCAGGATGCCAGTTTAGAACACCTATTTGTCCACTTCTTCCACAATCATCTCCATCATTTCTTTCTCACTGCTCTTCATGCATGAAGTGATCTCCTTGAACTAATCTACGTGGCTATTATCTTCTCCTTAACATTCAGTTCTGCTCCCTATAAGAAATCAGTAGAGTTGTCGATTTATCGCAGTTAACTCACACAATTAACTCAAAAACAGTAATCACGATTAAAATTAATCATGATTATTCGCAGTATTGATCACATTGTTAAATAGAATATCAATTGAAATGTATTAAATATTTGTGGATGTTTTTCTACATTTTCAAATATTTAGATTTCACTTACAACACAGAATACAAAGTGTACAGTGCTCACTATATATTATTTTATTACAAATATCTGCACTGTAAAATAATAAACAAAAGTAACAGTATTTTTATATTCACCTCATACAAGTAGTGTAGAGCAAGTCTTTATCGTGAAAGTACAACTTACAAATGTACATTTTTTGTTACATGACTGCACACAGAAACAAAACAATGTAAAACTTTAGAGCCTACAAGTCCATTCAGTCCTATTTCTTGTTTAGCCAATTGCTAAGAGAAACAAATTTGTTTACATTTATGGGAGATAATGCTGTCCGCTTCTTATTTACAATGTCACCGGAAAGCGGAACAGGCACTTGCATGGTACTTTGGTAGCCAGCATTCCAAGGTATTTATGTACCAAAGATGTCAAGCATTTGTATGACCCTTCATGCTTCGGCCACCATTCCAGAGGACATGCTTCCATGCCAATGACACTCATAGAAAAAAAGTGTGTTAATAAAATTTGTGAATTAACTCCTTGAGGGAGAATTGTATGTCTCCTGTTCTGTTTTACCTGGATTTTGCCATATATTTAATGTATTTAATGGACGATGACCAAGCACATATTGTTCATTTTAAGAACACTTTCACTGCAGATTTGACAAAATGCAAAGAAGGTACCAATGTGAGATTTCTAAAGATAGCTACAGCACTTGACCCAAGGTTTAAGACTCTGAAGTGCCTTCCAAAATCTGAGAGGGACAAGGTGAGGACATGCTTCCATAAGTCTTAAAAGAGCAACACTCTGATGCGCAAACTACAGAACCTGAACCACCAAAAAAGAAAATCAACTTTCTGCTGGTGACATCAGACTCACATGATGAAAATGAACATGTGTCAGTCCTCATTGCTTTGATTGTTATCGAGCAGACTCATCATCAGCATGGACACATGTCCTCTGGAATGGTGATTGAAGCATGAAGGGACATATGAATCTTGCCAACTAGGAGCTACCACAATACAAATAATTAATAAATAAATAGCAAAACATCTCATTATTAACTGGAGTACAAACTCATAGCTCTCAGATCTGTACAGTGGTGTGTTTTAAGATGACTGATGATCAATTTACATATTCACAAATGAAATGTGTTTAAAATTACTGAAATATTAAGTACTAGAAACAGTAGCCAATGAATTACCCCAGGGATTAGTTTGGGTGAGAGTCTTTACAACCAGTTTAGTCCCACATTCATGAGAATTCTACTGTATTTTATAGCAGTTAAGTTGGTAGCATTTCACTATGCTAACAGTGTCTCACACTGGTATGTGTTCGCTAGAACAGGTGCAGATCTCCAAAAGAACATTTTCTTAGGGCTAATAGTTTTGACAGTACAGTATGTGTCCTGAATCTGGCTTTTGTTCAAATGCAAGGCCATAAGTCAGCTAACAAATTCATCTGTGAATCAAATGACATTGTTAAAACAGAGAATGTGTGAATCTGCAGCTCTGCAAATGAGGAATTAAAAACCTTTTCCTTGGACTTGCTTAAAGGCTGGATGGTAATCTGTAGTGCTGATCAGGTTACAAGATATCGGTGTCTGTAAAGTGACCCCTAAAGAAAATATGTTTGTTAAGAAATTCAATTTGCCTGGTTATCTGAATGCATGTCACAGAGAAGAAGTCTTAGCTTTAGATCTTATTTTACTGTCAAACTTGTCAACATCTCACTCCACGATTATGCAGTGGCACTTTCCTTTCTTTGATTTGCCTTTCTTCAATACTGTACATATTCATGGCAAACCAATTGCTAATATCACTTTTAACTTTCCAAGAGATTCCCTGGAAATATCAATCTATCCTCATGAAAATTAATACACTGAAATTTCCATGGATTTGAGCTACATGAGAGAATTTCATGGCTGAGAACCAGCAGTTCACTGGAAATTTAGTAGAAACTGTACAGACAAACTTTTAAAAACCTGGACTGACAGTTGATGGCTGGAATTAATATTGTAAAATGGCATGACTAGCCCTGAAGCAACAGTCTATTGATATGTGTGTAATGAATGACCCCTCCTCACAGGGACATACTGAACATTTTTCAGTGATGGGGTCTTTGAGATTCTGCTGATTACCAAGCCATACAAAGGTTTACCACATCCTTCCGAAAGAGAGAGAAAAAAAAAAAATCTACATAATTGACATGAGGCAGACAGTACCTGACAAAACTCAGATCTGCAAAAATGTCAAAGCAAGCAACTGCATAGAAGACAGTGTAGCAATATGTACATGGAACAATTTTTCACTCAAACGTATATATTGTGATCTCTGTGTTCAGAAGGGAAGGACCTATTCAATTATATCATATGAAGGCAGACAACTAAATATTGACAAATTTTTATAAGAGCTTGTATACAAATGCTAGAAGTCTAGACACTAAAGATAGGTGAACTTTAGTTCCTGATATCCTATGAGGATATTGACAGAATACACATCACAGAAACTTGGTGGAATGATTATATCAATGGGACATGGTAATACCAGGGTATAAAATATATAGGAATGCAAAAGTAGGTCATGCTGGTGGGGGAGTGGCACTATACCTGAAAAAGCATAGAGTTAAATATAGTAAAAATCTTAAAAGAATCAAACTGTACCACAGACTCTGCGGTGCAAATTCAAGGCTTGAATAATACGAGTATAGCAGCAGCACTATACTATCTGTAATTAAATTTAAATATGCTTGCAGGGAGGAAAATACCAAAGAAGTTCACCACAGTAGCACTTATCTTCAAAAAGGGCAACTACACAAAAAGGAGGAAGCTAGTTAAATAGAAATTAAAATGAACAGTCATAAGAGTGAAATGCCTGCAAGTTGCATGGAAATTTTTTTAAACCATCATAATAGAAGTTCTAATTAAATGTATGCCCTGAATAAAAAAAAAAAAAAAGAAAATACTAAGAGGACAAAAAATACCTAAATACCACAGTAAAAGAGGTGGTTAGAGGCAGAAAGGCATCTTTTAAAAACTGGAAAATCATATCCTGATAGCTAATATAATGCCAATTTTTTAAAAAGGCTCCACAGATGATCCTGGCAATTACAGGTCAGTAAGCCTAACTTCAGTACTAGGCAAATTGGTTGAAACTATAGTAAAGAATAGAATCATCAGACATGCAGATGAACACAATTTGTTGGGGAAGAATTAACATAGTTTTTGTAAAGGGAAATCATACCTTGCCAATTTATTAGAATCCTTTGAGGGGGTCAAACTTGTGGACAAGAGTGATCCAATGGATATCGTGTACTTGGACTTTCAGAAAGCCTTTGATAAGGTCCTTCACTAAAGGCTCTTAAGCAAAGGAAGCAGGCACGGGATGAGAGGGAAGTTGCTCTCATAGATCACTAATTGGTTAAAACATGAGAAACACTGGGTAGGAATACATAGTTTTCAGAATGGAGAGAGGTGAATAGTGGGGTCCCCCGAATATGGGACCACTGCCGTTCAACATATACACAAATGATCTGGAAAAGAGGTAAACACTGAGGTGTCGAAGTTTGCAGACAATTCAAAATTCCTTAATGTAATTAAGTCCAAAGCAGACTGAAGAGTTACAAAGGGATCTCTCAAAACTGGGTGACTGGGCAACAAAATAGTAGTTGAAATTCAATGTTGACAAATTCAAAGTAATGCACATTGTAAAATATCCCAACTATAAATAGGGCCTAAATTAGTGGTTACCACTCAGAAAAGAGATCTTGGAGTCATTGTGGATAGTTCTCTGAAAACATCTGCTCAATGTGCAGTGGCAACCAAAAAAGATAACAATGTTAGGAAACATTAGGAAAGGGAAAGATGAGGGGAAATATAATATGCCACTACATAAATCCATGGTACGTCCACACCTTGAATATTGTGTGCAGTTCTGGTCNTGTTTGTTACAGGAGTGGGTGGGTGAGATTGTGTGGCCTGCATTGTGCAGGAGGTCAGACTAGATGATCATAATGGTCCCTTCTGACCTGGAGTCTATGAAAAGTACCCCTTTCAGTTTGGCAAGGTGCTCCGGTGCCAAGATAGGGATATGTGTTCCGTCTATCACCCCACCACAATTAGGGAACCCCACTGCAGCAAAGCCATCCAGAGTCTGCACATTTCCCAGAATCACTACCCTTGTTAGCAGAAGGTTATTGATTGCCTTGGCTGCTTGGATCACAGCAACCCCCATGGTAGATTTGCCTACTCTGAATTGATTCCTGACTGACCAGTAGCAGTCAGGTGTTCCAAGCTTCCACAGGGCTATTGCCACTTGCTTTTCAACTGTCAGGGCAGGTCTCATCTTGGTATTCCTGCACTTCAGGATGGGGGAGAGCAACTCACAAAGTTCCGGGAAAGTGGCCTTACGCATGCAAAGGTTCACAGCCACTGGGAATCAACCGCTACCTGCAACACTATGTGGTCCCACCAGTCTGAGCTTGTTTGCTGGGCCCAGAATTGGTGTTCCACTGTATCAGCCAGTTCCAGTGCCACCATGATTTCCCAATTGCCACATCCCGTGCTTTCAGGAATGTCTGTGTCCATGTCTTCCTCACAATCTTTCTCATGCTAGCGGCTCCTAGCCAGCCTCTGCACATACCGCTGGATAATGTGTGAGGTGTTTACAATGCTCACAACAGCCATGCACAGCTGAGCGGGCTCCATGCTTGCCGTGCTATGGCATGTGCACGGATAACCCAGAAAAAGAGGCGTGAAACGATTGTTTGCTGTTGCTTTCAAGGAGGGAGGGAGGGGAGACTGACAACATGTACCCAAAACCACCTGCGACAATGTTTTTGCCCCATCAGGCACTGGGAGCTTAACCCAGAATTGCAATGGGCAGTGGGGACTGTGGGATAGCTACCCACAGTGCACCATTCTGTGAGTCAGTGCTAGCCACGATATTGAGGACACACTCCGCCGAGCTACTGCACTTCGTGGGGACATACACCATCGACTGTATAAATTGCTTTCTAAAGATCGACTTCTATAAAATCGACCTGATTTCGTAGTGTAAATATGCCCAGAGACACCTAAACCCCTGGGATAAGGGTGATAGGATTAAAGAAACTCCCGTAGCCTCATTTGCATCAAAGATGGGTGTCACGGAGTCCCCGGGCGATGCTCTGGAACTGCTCCCCACTAAGCCATCCAGGACTTTGGGGAGCCTCCTCTCCCTTGGAGCAGACTTGTTCAGGGCAAGAAGCTCACACGTCTTCACCTC
>NC_133773.1:83803293-83805586 GCF_003597395.2 Chelonoidis abingdonii
GGGTGTAGGGTGTTTGCTGACCCAGTGCAGGCTGTAGGGTGTTTGCTGTCCCAGTGCAGGCTGTGGGGGGTTCAGGGAGTGTGCTGTCCCAGTGTGGGGTGGAGGGTGTTTGCTGTCCCAGTGCAGGCTGTAGCAAGTGTGCTGACCCAGTGCAGGCTGTAGGGGATGTAGGGTGTTTGCTGACCCAGTGCAGGCTGTGGGGGGTGTTTGCTGACCCAGTGTGGAGTGTAGGATGTTTGCTGACCCAGTGCAGGCTGTGGGAGGTGTAGGGTGTTTGCTGACCAGTACAGGCTGTGGGGGGGGTGGGTGTAGGGTGTTTGCTGACCCAGAGCTGGCTGTAGGGAGGGTGCTGTCCCAGTACAGGCTGTAGGGTGTTTGCTGACCCAGTGCAGGCTGTGGTGGGGTGTAGGGTGTTTGCTGACCAAGTGCAGGCTGTGGGGGGGTGTAGGGTGTTTCCTGACCCAGAGCAGGCTGTGGTGGGGTGTAAGGTGTTTGCTGTCCCAGTGCAGGCTGTGGGGGAGTGTAAGGTGTTTGCTGACCCAGTGCAGGCTGTGGGGCGGGGGTGTAGGGTGTTTGCTGACCCAGTACAGGCTGTGGGAGGTATAGGTTGTTTGCTGTCCCAGTGCAGGCTGTGTGTGTGTGTATGTGGATTGACTGCACCAACTCACGTGCGCTGGGTCTGGGCTCCTTGGAGCTCTTTGAGGTGAGGTTCTCGGCCCCTTTCCCCTGAGCTATGGGGCACTGTCTCTGAGACACCACTCGATGCTCTGGCTCCTGGTGCTGCAGTGCATGATGGGACCTGTAGTCTCTGTGTGCTGCCTTCCCACATTCTGCATCAAGCTGGTTGCATTCTGCACCCTTGCGCACACTGGGCGAAGTCATTGTGTTGCTCCCAGGCAGGCTGCTGTGCCCAGTGCTGGCAGGCTCTTGGAGGCCAGATCTCAGCCCCATCTCATAGAATATCAGGGTTGGAAGGGACCTCAGGAGGTATCTAGTCCAACCCCCTACTCCAAGCAGGACCAATCCCACAACATTTTTTGCTCCAGATCCCTAAATGGCCCCCTGAAGCATTGAACTCACAACCTTGGGTTTATCAGGCCCATGCTCAAACCACCAAGCTAGCCCTCCCCCCTCATACCCTTCGAAACGATGCTTGAACCCTCCTTTCTGTCTGTGATTGCCATTCTTTGTCCCATAGGTGGGTCTCACCGGATAGCGTCAAGGCTTGGGATTCATTGAGATCCTGCCAAGGAAGTGCCAGGCACGATCAGGCCAGCAAACCCCTCCCTTTGTGTCTGGGCTTAAAAAACAGGCTGGCCAGGAGATCACAGCTCTGGCTGAGTGACAGAGGGGCCGTGACAAGCGTTCACAGCGTCCTGCCCAGCAGCTCTCTCTGGGAAGCTCAGCCCTGGAAGGCACAGTCCTCGGCGCTCCAGAACCCACACCACCAAGCCCCCAACGCCCAGTGATGCTCAGATGCTGGGTTTTCGTTCCAATCTCGTCTCTGCTCCTAATCCATGAAAAGTCCCGTCTGTACGCAGCTCACCAAGTGCTGGCTGCGAAGAGAAGCCTGGGTAGGGGGAAAGGCAGGATCTGATGGGTGATGGTTGTGCCAGTGAATGTAAGTGTGGGGCCCCCAGGGTGCCCTAAGGACGGTGGGTGTCTCAGCCTGGATCCCCTACCCAGGAACGTTACCCCGGCTGTAGCACGGCTCCTGCGTAGATCTCAAGACAAGTTAGGATCATTATCCCTGAGACACAGGCTGTCCCGCAGGGCAGAGCCGGGCTGAGCTGAGCACCTGAGTCTCCTGTGTCCCCGTTTGCGCCCTCTCCACCAGACCACGCGGCCTCCCCCCCAGCCACAGGATTGAAAGGGTTAATGTTGTACTGTGTTTGCTGTGGGTTCCCAGCGAGGAGGAGCTGGAGATGTGTTCCCTGAAGGTCCTGGAGCCCTGCGGGAGCCCCAGCCAGTGCCTCCTGCAGCTGCTGTCGGAGCGAGACTGCACCCTCAAGTACCTGCTCTGCTGCTTGGATAAGATGGGACACACTGAGGCCTTCCAGTTTCTCTCCAGTGTCGGTATGGGCTGGTAGTCGGAGCAGGGATGGGGGGTCTGCTCCCTGTTCTAGGGTGGGAGTGGGGCCTGGCGGCTGGATCTGGGGGTCAGGACTCCTGGGTTCTGTTCCTGCTCTAGGGTGGGAGTGGGGCCTGGCGGCTGGGTCTGGGGGTCAGGACTCCTAGGTTCTGCTCCCTGCTCTAGGGTGGGAGTGGGGCCTGGCGGCTGGGTCTGGGGGTC
>NC_133773.1:83805686-83867552 GCF_003597395.2 Chelonoidis abingdonii
CTTTAGCCTCTAATGATGAACAGAAAGCAATGGGGGCTTAACTGCCAGAAAGGGATTAGGATTGGAAATTAGGTAAAAAGTTCCCTATGTACAGGGTAGTATAATAGCGAAATTAAGAGTTCGCTGAGAGAGATTGTGGCGATGCTCACCTCTGGAGATATTTTATTAGAGTAGATGGAGAGTTAGATTAAATGCTATCAGGGATTGGTTAGACAGTATCTGTCCTGCCATGAGCAGGGACTTGGACTCAATGACCTCTCGAGGTCCCTTCCAGTCCAGAGTCTAGAATCTATGACTGGAAAAGTGTACAGAGAAGGGCAATAAACTAGATTAGGAGGTTATTGGCACAACTTTCATAAGAGTTAGTGGTAAAAAGACGGGATTTTCAAACTTGGAAATGTATGACTAGGGGGGATCTGATAGTGTATAAAAATCATGAATGATGTAGAGAAAGTGGATAAGGAAACATTATTTAACCCCTCATACACGAAGAACAAAGGGGTCCTGATGAAATTAATAGAATATAGGTTTAGAACAAACAAAAGGAAGTACTTCACACAATGCACAATCAACCTGTGGAACTCATTACCAGGGGATGTTGTGAATACCAAAAGTATAACTGGGCTCAAAAAAGAATTAGATAAATTCACGCAGGATAGGTCCATCAATGGTTATTAGTCAAGATGGTCAGGGATGCAACCCTATGCTTTGGGTGTCCCTAAGCCTCTGACTTCTAAATGCTGGGACTGGACAACAGGGATGGGGATCACTTGATAACTGTCCTGTTCTGATCATTCCCTCTGAAACATCTGGCATTTGCCTGTTGGAAGACAGGATCCTGAGCTAGATGGACCATTGGTCTGACAAATTATGGCCATTCTTATGTTTACCCTCTCTATTTATAGTATGCTATTCACTGTGGAGATGAGTCCTTTGGTAGATCTAATTTCAGAAAGCTCTTATAACTCTTTAAAAATATCTATATAAGATACTTTAATGGTTTCATGGTATTTTGACAAGGAGAGGAAAATAGGAATTGCTGTACCTAATTGGACCCTGGGTCCATCGAGTCCAGTGTACTTTCTCTGACAACGGCCAGTACCAGATGCTTCAGACGAAAGAGCAAGAAACAATGCAGTGGACAAATTAGGGAATAACCTAGGTATAAAGCAATTTCTTTCAAATTCTCATCAGTTAACAATTGACTTACGACCTGAAGCATAAGGGTTTTATATCCCTTATTAATTTTATAATAGTTAAGAAACCATTGATCTCACACCTACATAAATTTCTAAAGCTGGAGTTTTCAAAGGTGATTACGGGAGTTTGAATTTCAATAGAAGTTGGACACCTAATGCCGTCCCCAACCCCCAGAAATCCTAATTCCACTGATCTCTTGATTTCAATGATATATTGTGTCAATGAGTTCCACAGGTTAAGTGAAAAAAAATCTGTTTAAAATCTTTTGCCTTTCAGTTTGATTAAAAGTCCCCTTGTTCTCATTACATAAGAAATGGTAAATATGAGAGTCCCATTTAACTTTATCCTTCCTGCAGTTGAATTCCACTCTGCTAGGCTCTGGTATGATTTCTCCCTTGAGTATGCTGAACTTAATCACACTGGGGGCAGTATTACTCACAAGCTCAACTATAATTATTTCTTGAATCAATTCTTCAACATTACTTAGGACTCAGTTAAGATTAGCCACTGCTGTTGTGCATTCTAACACTAGCTGTTCCAAGAAGTAATTTTATGGTGTCATCTGTTCTAAGATTCAATTAGTTTATACATCGTTAGTTGTAATCAGCTGTTAGTACTGTTTTCTAATATATGGAGATATACCTATCTCATAGAACTGGAAGTATCAGAGGGGTAGCCGTGTTAGTCTGGATCTGTAAAAGCAGCAAAGAGTTCTGTGGCACCTTATAGACTAACAGATGTATTGGAGCATGAGCTTTTGTGGGTGAATACATGCATCTGATGAAGTGGGTATTCACCCACGAAAGCTCATGCTCCAATACATCTGTTAGTCTATAAGGTGCCACAGTGAAAGGTATTGAGTCCAATCTCTTTTCTAGCAGGCCATGTACTGTCCTGACAGGGTGTATTTTAATGGCTCCCTCAAGGATGGAGCTCACAACCCTAGGTTTAGCAGGCCAATGCTCAAACCACTGAGCTATCCCTCCCCCCAGTTTTATTAGACTCAGTTGCTTTTTTGATATCCCTTAATACAATAGACCAATATTCTTTTTCTGGTCAGCAAGCCAGTAGAAAAATCTTGACATTATATTTGTACTTGTAGTTTTGGGGATTTGTCTCTCTACAGATTCTGCTATCCAGTCCACTCCATTCATGTATTAATCTCATTGGATTCTATAGAATGTGTTCAATCTAGTCCTACTACTCCACCATTACACCCTAATCCAACTTCCCTGTATACTTTATACTCAAGGCTAGCAGTATTTCATTGCTTTATGTCATTTTACCATGTTTCACAAATGCCTGTGTCAAGGTCTTCTTCCACAGCTATTCATTTTAGTAAAATCAATGGGAGTCAGGCATCCACTCCGTTCAGGTGCTTCTGAATATCCCACCAGGTGACTAAATATCTTTGAAAATCTGGCACCAGGTGCATATACATACAGCACTTCACCACAGGACAAACTGCTGTACATTCTGTACCGTCGTCACCCACTGTTGACATGGATGTAGAAATAACGTGCTGTACTACTTAAGAAGCCTGCTATCTGCTATCTACAGCATGGGTTACGTCAAGATGATATAACATCCTACGCAGTGTCTTATCTACGCCTACTTCATGGAACTTTTCACGTATTTTTACTTGTCCACCCTTCTTTCCATGAAAGTGGAATATATGGCACAGTTCTCTCCCCAGAGGTCCTGCCTGGGCTACAGTAGCTTTATGTTCAGTCTGAGGTTAAGTATAAGCCCTCATCCTCGGTGAAGAGTGCCCAGGAGATACACCAAATAAACACATTTCACAACTAGCTTGTCCTTGCCTCTCCTTGATCTACTGTGTCCCCTTTATGAGCTGCACTATACAATTCTGAGCTGCCTAGTGAGTTACAGCTGGTTTGCATCCTGAACTTCCACTGCTGGAATTTCATTACCTAGATTCTGGTGGCAGTTCCTGGGCAGGGAATTGGACTGGTATTTATTCAGTGTTTCATCCAAAATTTTGAAACAATGATGGGAAGTGTCTTTGGACTTCCCATCTATGCTGACCTTCAGCCCCAGCTGCTGATTTTCTGTTAGCAGAATTGTAGGCCCAATACAGTAATGGATCTTTAGACACTGATTCACTTCATGATTTTATATGCCTACAGGGGTTTGGTTCCCTTTATTTTCTGGTATGAACATTGCAGTTATCGATTCTGCTCAGCAGCTACAGCACTTTTTCTTCCCCATAGTTTCCCCCAGGCATATCTGCCTTTTCATGGGGGGTAGTGGTAAAGTGAAAGAGTATGTTAGAAAATACCATTTGCAACCTAAATAACCTAAACATTGACTGCTGATAAACTCTTCAGTATTTTACAGGAGTGACTGATATGCGGCTGACAGATTTTTTTAATTGCTTTAAAACATCTGTAATAGTAAAACAAAATTGCTTGTACACCTTCAAGAATAATATTCAGGACATAACAAACACGGTGCCTTATTAAAAATAAAGTTTTAATTATTCCAAGTTAATTCACTGATTTTTTTAAAAAATCATTGTCATCTAATGAAATGATATGCTGACCTGATCAAATCTGTTTGCCAAAATATGACTGAAGTTTTTTGTTATTTTTCTTTTTTTGCAAATTCTTTGAGCTCTGAGGGCCTCAATAGCAGTTTTAAAAAAACAGTGCTACAATATTTTGTTTTTAAAGGAGAATTTTTTTATCCTAAAAGGAAGCCTAGACACTCCATTGGAGACATCAAAACTCAGCTTATAGTCATAGCCAAATCTGTGCTCTTCAAGGGAAGCCCCTTATTGAGTAAGGAGAGTGAGGTTTTTAAGAGTGCATGAACCACAACACTATCCAGACTAATGCCCGGGTACACTAGTGTGGGTTGTTTTTTTTCCAAACTAAGATACACAACTTCAGCTACACTATTCACGTAGCTGATGTCTAAGTATTTTAGTTCGACTTACCTGGCCGTCCTCACGGCGGCGAGTTGACTGCTGCAGCTCCCCCGTCTACTCCACTTACTCCTCCTCCCTAGGTGGAGTACGGGCGTCAATTAGCGGATCGATTTATCACATCCAGACGAGATGTGATAAATCGATCCTCGATACATCGAATGCTACCCGCCGATCTGGCAGGTAGTATAGACGTACCCTTAGCTCAGAAAAGATGACAAAATAAACTGATCTAGAGCAAGGAGCTGGAAACAACAGAAGAAAAGTCTCTCACTTTGTTATTGAATTTCCTGTTGCACAGTAACATTAGCTATGATGTGTTTTGTCATGGCACAACGTTTGAACAGAAAAACACTGTATTTCACAGTCCTAAAATAGTGAAAGAGTTTTACTGTTGTTCAAGAACCATGTCATTCAAAAATGTTGTGTCATTCAAAACTTTCTTTGCTAGTCCGCCTCAGGACTCTTTTTAAGTGTTTACTTCTCTTCACTCTCACCTTATAGTCCTCCCCCATTCTCATACTTCATGAACTGTTATATCACATAATTCTTTAAAACTAAGCTAAGTGCTTTTTAGCATTTTGCTTTACTTTACTTCCAGATAGAGTTCTACAATATATTGCATTTAAAATCTCTAATTTCTAGAACTGACAGAAAGAGAGCAAGACGAACATTTTTGTGGCATGTAGAACTAGTCAACATTCTTCATGCAAACAGTTTTTTGATGAAAAATAGCAGATTTTGGAAAATGAAAATGGGGAAATACAGATTTTTTTTAAAGACTCTTCCCCCTCTCTTTTCCCTTTCCCCTTTACAGTGACAAAAAAAAAAAAAAAAAAAAAAAAAAGAGAGAGAGAAAGAGGGGAAGGAAGCTTTAATGTTTGGGGAGTTAGTTTTCAACAAATCAGAAGTTTTTGAATTTTTTCACAACAAATGGGAGAAAATGAAAATATTTCACAAACACTAATTTTTGTACTTTTATTATAGCATTTTGAATGGGAGACAATTACAAGTCTAGATGCCATTTGTTGTAAAAATGTGCGCTAACGATGAAGATCTGTAAAAATCTACTACTAAGATATGTTGCACATGTATGTATTATGCTCAACATTCTTATAAAAAAAAACATAGTAGCTGGCCGTGAGTGCAACAGATGTTAACACAATACTAAGATAATGGCATTGGAAAGAATATCTATACAGAGCAACGCAACAAGAAAAATATCTTGTACTCTTGCTAGACCCAAATGACCACATTAGAGACTCTCAAATCATGCCCTAATCAACATTATTACACAGACACTCTTGCTGGAATAGAAATAGGGGTCAATGATGAAATTTGAGACACTTTGCCAATTCAAGAACCTCATCACTGGTGTGTCTTATTAAACACCTCTTCTTATTGGCATATCGGACAGGAAGATACAATTAGGCTAGGGATGGTGTTGCACAGTATGAAGTTTGCCAGATGTGCTGATTCTATTATACTGATGTTTGAGACTGATCTGTATGCATGTGCTGTTATCCATCATCATTCATACTGGCACTTTCCTTTGCCCCGTCTGCATACGTACTGTGATTCACATAGCTACGCAGTCATTTCTTTATGCTGCGTGTGTACAAGATGCAGTACATGCAGTCTTCACCCACTATGTTACGGTATTCCATGGTCCACAATGCGGCCTGTTCCTAGTTATTATTGTTCTGGTCAAATCTAATGATGTTTTCAAATTGGAAAACACCAAGTGATTGCCTTTATTTGATTCTGCTCTTTCACTTAGCCATCCCAGTTTTCCTCCCTTACATTGTTCTTGCACCTGCCACAGCTATGGCATCCTATGTTTGGACAAGGACTTCTGATAAGACTCATTTATCTGATTCTATTTTGTGTTACTACACTATTCATGACCACACCACTCAACTAATGGGGACACATGGGACATTCTGGCTCACTCTGCTAAGAAGAGCATCTATACATTATTGTAGTTTGATATCCGCATATTGGGAAAAGATTATGATTGATGTGATTGACACCACTGCAGATAAATATTGCTCCTATCACTTAACACACAGTCTACAGACACGCAAAATGATTTAAACCTTGGGTGAAGTCCTGGCTCCACCGAAGTCAAAGGCAAATCTATTAACTTCAGTGAGGCCAGGATTTCACCCCTAGTTTCTATGTGCAGTGCTACTGTTTCCCTAAATGTAACATTCAGAGCAAATTAATTCCTTTTTAGACACATATTTTGGCAACTAAACTCAACAGTGGCTTTCCTGATTTGATTTTTATATTGAAGATTGAACTCTCTCCTCATTTTATAGCCACACAATACAGAATTTGGTCTATTTGCATATAATGTTTAGTTGCAATTCTTCCCCCTCCATTTAAATTCCTCCTGAATAGACACTTCTTCTGCAACACCTACAAGGCACTAGTTGACTAAGTCATCTACTTATCTATTTCATTTATGCATCTCCTGATCAAACTGCTCATCAGTGTCGACAGAGGGGGTTGAAAGTCAGCAGGAAGGGATTATATGGACACCAGGAACTAGTGTGAAGGAAAGCAAAGCCGGGACCTGGTGTGGGGGAAAGACATGAGGAATAAATTTTTGTGGAAAAGAAATTTAGTGTGGTTAAGTTTTTTCTTTTTAAACCCAACAAATATGTAATTAATCAGACACGTGCCTATCGTGATCACACGTTGTTACATTCTGTCAGCCTTTGTTTCTCTTTGTCTTTTGTTGTATTTTAAAAAATGTTTATATTTTGCATGACTAATTTATCATGATCACCCACAACATTTTTTTAGATGCTTACAAAACATTTTATAAATATTAAGCTCCACCTACTTTCCACCCCTTATTTACCTGACTGAAGTAATCATACACACACATCCAGTTAATTATAAATACTTATAAAGCACTGTAAATGTGTATGGCACTTTACAGACAGAGAAAAAGACAAGGTCCCCGCCGCCAAAGAATGTATAGCAGGAAGCCTACAAGACTCAACACAGAAGAGTAGTTCAGGTAAGGGAGGTGTTTCAGGGATAATTATCGGTGAAGAGATAAACTCATAATTCATGGAAGATGTGTTTTTTCTGAAGGAATAATTTAGAGGAGGCAGGTGGACAAGAGCTTCCATTTCTGTAGCGGTATTTTCAAATGTAACATTTAATTCTGTATGCATTGGCTGGACATGCTCATTTTGAAAACCTCTTGGACTTTGGCTCCCAATTACTGCACCATCTTATACAATACTGACTTGTTACTAATTTACCTCTGTAATTATGTACTGGGATTTGTAATGATTAATCTCATGCCCAGTCTACTGTCTACGTATATGACGTAGCAAGCGAGATTTAAATCTGCACAACTGTTAAATACAAGTTAATGCAAACATTGCATTAACACATTTTACAAGTGTAAACATAAAGAATCAGAATTCCTGGTGGGTTGTCAGTAGATAGTTTTAATCCATTTCAGATGTTCAATGTTATTATGAGCAGTCAGAAATGATGGTATTCAGTAAGAGAGTTCTTAGATTACGAAGGCTGAAATGCTACTGGTTAACATAACTTAAACATTTTCAGATCACTAGCTGTGCCAAAGGATTATAGTTTTATTGACCAAGTTCAATCCACATAACTGCTGTCTGCCTCTGAGACTGTCAATCAGATTATGTTTTACTTGTCACGGGGCAATTAATTTTGGAATTGAGAGAGTCTATAATTTTAGCACATAGCCATCCACAAGAACTATCATATTCAAATATTTCTATGCATTTGTCTTAGCATTTTTATTTTATGGAGCACTCATTGCAGCTAGCATACCAGTGAGGCTGTGCAATAAAAGAAGTTTAATCGTCTTATACTAACTATAACTATACTTGTGCTCCATGTGGAATGCGGGCTTCCTTTCTTTTCCTGAACTCCTAACTGAGGGACACAATGGGTGTGTTGTGCTCTGTGCTAGTATGGTAAGCATATCTTTGAAAAGGAGGTGTGAGCAGCAGCTATTACCTAGACTCTTAATAGTACAAGTACCAGAAACTAATCAAACACAGCACTGGGGCATGCAGTTCATAAAAACTAGTGCAAAGCCTGCTCTCTATTATGACCTACATACTGCACAGCAGCAGTTGGACAGTTTAAATCTAGTTTCATTATTAAGGCTGAGCACAATGCATGTACTGCAATACTGAGGGACTAAATGATTTTAAGGTTTTTCAAATAAAATAGTCACAAGTTCCATAATGTTTCATATCCCACATAATTCCTACAATACAGGTCACAGCAGGATACAAAAAAATCTCTATTGTGTGTGGGGAAAATGTGTATACATGACTTTGTGAATTATTCATCAAAATGAACTATTTCAAAATAGCAAATATTTGGAAGGGTACATTACAATATTTGACACAAATAATCTGTAAAATGATCAATCAGTGTAATTCAAAAAAGGTTCTAAACAAGTTACTGCCCAAGTCACCTTTCAATGGTAAATATTTTGTAGATCAGTTTCACTTGCATGAAGTTTTGCTCAACGTATTTACAAAACTGAAAACAAAACAAATGCTTACCTCTTTCACATAAGCTGAGATGTACAGTATCCTCCTTCTAGGAATAAGTCCACAGGCAGATTCTCCTAAGTCAACAATCTGTTAACAGGAAGCATGTAAACCTGGTTTGTACAGCCTACAATACAGAGCCCATTTGAACAGCACACCTGCTTCTTCAGCAGCGCCTGCTCATATAAAACAGCAGCGCACAAGAACAATGTTGAGAGAGGGCAACACCCTTCTTTTGGGTCAGCAGCTTTCACTCTGAGCAGCTAGCGAGCTGTTGAGATAACATTGCAGAGAAACCTTGCCTTTACAAGTCAAAAATCCTACTCCGCTGCTGTTAGCAGATATGCAGCATTATCACTCTGCATTCCACCCTCTCAGATCAGCTCGTGGCAGCAGCAGCCACCAGCTTGTCAAAATGGCATCTTGAGGGCATGCTCAGCGGTAATAATTATTCACTAATATGTCTGTTTCCTGCGAATAGGTTTTTGTTTATTCTGTGGTAAAGCACAGCATAATATGTCACACTGTTTTCCATAAGCAAAATGGCTGGTCCTTTCAGCAGTGCTGCAGACAGCTTATTGGGTTCCACTGGCTTTTCGTAGCCATGGTAACAACCAACAGACTTATCCAGCAGGCATGGCTGATCATGTGGAGATCTCCAGCACAGAATTTTAATTTATGTTTTTTTTCTTCTGTACTGCCATTATTTTAATTTCTGAACATTTTATGGAAACATTCAGATGTCTCATTTTTACCATTTGCTTTTGGGGTTACACAGAATTTTTGGAAAGTACTTGAAGGGCTATATGCATTATACAAAATGTTTGTAAGAAGTGAAACCTCAGTGCCTTTTATTTGCCTGGGATTATTTGCAAATTGTCATATGAAATAAACCATTGATTAAAAAACAGTCCTGTATCTTTGAGGCTCAATCTAAGCATGGAGGACATTTGAAGATATGAAAAGCAATATGTAGTTATGACAAGTAATCCTTTAAAGGCCATTTTATTAAAAATAAATTTGGAATTATTGATATGCACTAATGACACGATTCATGTCTGCCACCAAGAAGTCAACGTTTACAACCATTTACCACCAAGCATAGCCATTACAATCTTTACAAATTGTTCTTGGTATGTTTAACTAATAGTGTGCATTTTTTCTATCCTAAATTGAAAAAAAAGATTAAGTGGTAACCACTGTACCCAAGGTACCACAGTAGTATCCTATAATTAGAATAGGAGATAAAACTATAAACTTCACTATGCCTCAGTTTCCCCATGCGACTAGCGAGACTTAAAATTGTGAAACTTCTATCTACAGATAAAAAGAATAGGAGTACTTGTGGCACCTTAGAGACTAACAATTTGTTAGTCTCTAAGGTGCCACAAGTACTCCTGTTCTTTTTGCGGATACAGACTAATACGGCTGCTACTCTGAAACCTATCTAAGATAAAATGTGATATTTAAGAGTGAGATACCATCATTTCAGATACAATTCTGTAACAACATTGACAAACATTGGCTTTCTAGTGGTGACCACTTCATAACTAGTACCCTTCATCCCAATTTATTTATTTTAAAAAAACCCAAACATCTACATAATATATTAATAATGCACACTGTATTTACTACATCATTACACACGTTTTCCATCCCAAAAATTCTAGATATCTAATTACAATGTGTTTAAGAGTTTGTGGCATATAACATTTACCAGGGTCAGATTCACCCGTCTGCAGGTGCAAACTGCAGCTGAGCTGACAGGAGAATAACCCTGAGAGAGGACATCTGGGGTATTGTTGAACTCCCATGTGCATTTTGTTTGAGGAAGGCAGCTTTAAATCCCATTCTAGTTTCTAGAGGTCACACTGAGGCTGCTCAGAATGTGCTATGAATCTCACCATTTCCCAGGTCAACCCCATGCCCTTTTGTGGCTAGAGCAAGTAGCTCCAGACCTTCTGGAGAAGTGTAACTTGCAGACAGATTGTACTGCTGCACCTCTACTCATAGTGGTGCTTCTGCCACTGGGGGCCCAGCTGGGAATCTGTCAGTAAAATGCAAGCAGGGAAGCAGGCCCAATGTGTTTGATTTCAGACATTTCTGTTACCAGAAGCCTGATTTTCCCCTTTTCAGGGCAGAAATATTCTAACTGACTTCAATGGGAATTATATAATGAAGGTGAAGAATGGACCAGGGGGACTAGTGATCTTCTTTCAATACTCTGCAGCTTGGCCTTTGCTTTTTATAACTGCTACAAAGAGATGCTCTGTGTTTAGAAAGAATGCCAATGTGTCAGATTTCAAACACATTCTAGCACATTTGAGTAAGATGCTGTAACAGATATCATTGACCATATTTCTAACATCAATCCTGGTTTACTGATTTTTCACCTTCTCCATTAACTTTCCAGAATGGAGGAAGAGTCCTTTGCTGATATTTATTTATCAATATATTCCCTAGGAAACAACAACATCTGATGCTAAGGATCAAACTGTCTTCAAGTGAACAGCGTCTCCAGCTACCAAACACAAATTCTTGGTGCCATGACTACTGTCCAGTGCTGCTCTGTTTTGAGCAGAAAGGGAAGCAATTTGCTGATTTTCCAAAAGATTTGAAAGCTGTTGGCTGGGAAACATTAAACCACCTGAACAATTTATTACTGGTGTGTACTGAACATTACAGGAAAATTACTTTGCATCACTAAGATACCATTTCAGTAACTTTTTCTTTACTGGATAACATAATGTGGATATTGGGGCTGATTCTCCCTTTACAGTTGTTTAACATTGATGTATTTCCACTGACACCACTTGAGTTGCTCTCAGTTTACAGCACAGTAAGGAAAATCAGAATCAGCTTGCTTTTCCACTCCATATATGTTCATGCATTGACCCATTAGATCATTTGTAATTGCTACCACATTCATTAGCATTTATATAGGCTGCACTGTAAATAAATGAAAGAAGAGTTTACCATCCAAGTTTTAATCCTTTTGATCTGATGCCCATGTCCATGGGTATCTTAAACCCAGAATGGAAGCACAAGGCTTTTGTACAAAATTTATTCTTTAGATTAAAGAATGCACATATGGGATGCAATCTGCAGCATTCAAGGTTAAGCATCCAACCCTGGATTCCTCATGGAGGCATAGCTCCAATTCAAAGCAGTGTGAGTTTTCCCTACACAAGGAGTACCAGGCTAGGCCAAACGTGGCTATGTACTTTTTGTGTAGTTGTGGAATAACTGGTTAGGTGGAAGGCATGGTGGGAAGCACAGTATAAGAACCTGAATATGGTCCCAATCCAACAAAGCACTTAAGCACCAATGGTGAGATCCTTACCATCACTCAAGCCCCTGCATGCTGGGTAAAAAGGCTGGAGTAGTGTAAAGATGCCTTAAAATCACCATCTGGACAATGGAGGATTTCTGTAGTGCAGACACTATGGAGATACCCATAAGGCTGCCTCCTGGAGACACCCTCACAAGATCAGTGTAGGTAGGCTTGCCAGGCATCTAGTTTTTGACGGAATGCCCAGTTGAAAAGGGACCCTAGTGCAGTTTCTCTCAAACTGGGGTCGCTGCTTGTGTAGGGAAAGCCCCTGGCAGGCCGGGCCCAGTTTGTTTACCTGCCCTGTCCGCAGGTCCGGCCGATCGCGGCTCCCACTGGCTGCGGTTCGCTGCGCTAGGCCAATGGGGGCTGTGGGAAGCGGCGGTCAGTAATTCCATCAGCCCGCGCTGCATCCTGCAGCCCCCATTGGCCTGGAGCAGTGAACCGCGGCCAGTGGAAACCACGATCGGCCGGACCTGTGGACAGGGCATGTAAACAAACTGGTCTGGCCCTCCAGGGGCCTTCCCTACACAAGCGGCAACCCCAGTTTGAGAAACACTGCCCTAGTGGCTCCGGCCATAAAAGTCCAGTCGGCGGCACAGCAGGGCTAAGGCAGCCTCCCGGCGTGGCTCCTGCAAGGGGCTGGCTTGTCCCTGAGGCCCCTAGGCAGAAGGGCGATCAGGGAAGCTGTGCACACTGCCCTCACCCTCCAGCACCGCCCCTGCAGCTCCCATTGACCAGGAACCATGGCCAATGGGACCTGTGGGTGCAGGTAGCCCCCTGCCACTCCACCTATGAACTGGACATGCTAGCTGCTTCTGGGAGCTGGGCAGAGCTAGAGAAGGCAGGGAGCTGGCCTTAGCTCAGCTGCGCCGCCGACTGGGAGCCACCTGAGGTAACTGCCACCAGGCTGGAGCCTACAGCCCCTGCCCCAGGTCAGAACCCCCTCCCGTATCCTAACTGCCTCACAGAGTCTGCACCCCAATCCTCTGCTCCAGCTCTGAACCCCCTCCCGGAGGCCGCACCCTCTCCTGCTCCCCAACCCCCTGCCCCAGCCCTGGGGTGCAGGAGGGGGCTCAAACTCCTCATCCCTGGCCCTCATCCCCCACCCCAACTTCCTGCTCCAGCCTGGATCCCCCTCCTGCAGTATGAATCCCTCATTTCTGGCTCCACTCAGGAGACCCTACCCCCTCCCGCACCCCAAACCCTTGCCCCAGCCCAGTGAAAGTGAGTGAGGATGGGGGAGAGTGAACAACAGAGGGAGGGGAGATGGAGCGAATGGGGCCGAGGCATCAGGGAAGTGGTGGTGCAGGGGTGTTCAGTTTTGTGTGATTAGAAAGTTGGCAACCTTAAGTGTAGGGATCAGCCTGTAGGGATAAGCCTCAGAACACAACCACAGCATGCAATGCTATAGAGATTTCAGGCAGCCTGGAGAGGCTGCTGTAACTTTGATAGGCTATCAGGCTGTCTAAATTATGCTGCAGTGCCTCTCCAATCTCTGGAACAGTCCAGATATGAGAGACTGCAAGGATGGCTTAAAGGTACCTTAGCTGGCCTTGTTCTGTCACCCCTCCCTTCCCCGTGATGCAACTTCCCTGCTGACCCAAGTAGAGGCACAACACAGACTTGCATCCAAAGTACAGAGTCATTTTTGACCTCAGGGGGACTACTTGTCCCTAGTGGACATTTGTTTGGGTCAAAATCCACCACAATTTGTAAAGAGGCTAGCAGACGTTTAATTGTGTCTGTTCCTTCATGCTTTACCTAGTAGTGTGCTATGACATCTCATTTTCAAGATATAAGTGGCAGGCATTACTCATAGCTTTAACTCAAGAGAGATACCTCACATGCAATGTTGTAATTGTCCTCCACAAATAGTAGCTTCCAGTTGTCTCAGACTAGCATGAGTTACAGCACTTACAAAACTATACACCTTCCTTCACCAACATAGTACGTTATGTTCCTGGTTGCCTTCATAAATTAGCTCACCCAGGATCATCTTCATTTATTCATTGTTTTTCCACACAGTACAAGTTTAAAATTTAGCTTCCACATTTAAAAAACATAATAATTGTTAATTATAGTGTATTCTTAAATTGTCTTTATAGCCATAAAACATAAATATGAACTGTATCAAATTTCAAATGCAGTTGGCACCAAAGGACAACAAATGTCACAAGAGCAAATCCAGTTAAGTAGCAATTACAGGAAAATAAAATTATCCTTCTTGATATAGAGTTGCTATAATTATTTCTGGATGTAACTGAATATCCAAATAGAAAAACAAATTAAAAAACATCCCTGAATATCATTAGCACAATTAGAGAGCTTTTTGACCCTTTTTCCATTTCCTTAATAACTTGCATTATAGGCTTACATGAAAAAACGTCCATGCAGAGATAGTTGGGTTGCTTTGATAGACAACATGGTTTCTCAGTTTACAATGAAAATAGAAGTACTTTGTTAACTTTGCATCTTTACAAAAAGATTTAAACGCACTTTATAAATATGAGCTATTCAATTCTGAGCTCCTAGGGCGGTAGATAAATATCGAATCATTTATAGATATGTAAATTGAAACACAGATTATGACTCTTCCCAAGGTCACACAGGAGGTCAGTGAGAGCCATGAATAGAATCCTATAGTTTGACCCACATTCTTGCCACTACACAATACATGTCTCATAATGCAAAACACTATCATAATTAATTGTACATTATCTCTGTTTCCAAAGGAAACTGGAACACTGCAGAACTAGAGTTAATTTTACACAGTGGCAGACTTGTTCACAGCTCCTCCACCTGTTTGATTATTCGCTCTATATATTTTCAAGTTCCTAGCAGCAACATCTCTGAATTACAGATTGCTTTCATAATCACTTCCATCAGATAACTTGTGAAGGTGTTCTGATAGGTGTTACTATATAGATTGTGCAGAGCATAGACAATAATAAGACAGTTTAAGAGCTTTTTAAACTGCATGTGTGGGTTTAAATAAAATACCCACAAAATCACTTCAAAAAAACATTTGCTAGAGGGCATTTGAGGAAAAAAGAATTGAAGGAAAGTTACCGTCTTTTTAAATATAATCATATGGATCACAGCCAACTTGCCTTTAAGGCAGGCAGTTCATACACAGCACTGGGTACAAAACCTGATCCTATTTTCCCCTTAAAAGTTTATAGGATTTTTCAAGACAACCTCCAGATTACCCTTATAATAAAGCAGCAAGGCATTTTAAACTAGCAGTTCTAAAATTCTGTACTACTTTTTCATTCATTTCATAAATTGCAATGATTTCCTTGTAGTAGTCTGGTTCTACTGCATCAATCACGGTAATATACTTAGGTAAAATTACAGTCAACATCAAAACACTTCCATAAATCTAACTGCACTACATTTTATCTTGTTTCTAGAAATAGATAAAAGTCCCGTAAAATGTAGTTATAACTGTAGTTACAGCACCTTTTCTAGACTTCCATCAGTGCATTGAGCGAGTTTATGGGATCTGATAAGGTGACTCAGCATCCCAGGGAAGATAGTGTCATTGACAGAAAAGCTCTATAATGGAATGGAAAGCTGTCATTGAGTCAATGGTAGATACATAGCATGGTTTCCCGTCTCTACTGGAGTTCAGCAAGGTTGCATTCTGTCACCATCATTGTTCAGTACTGGCACTGCCTGGCTGATGGATAAGCTTGAAAAGGCAGCAGTTGGGGGTGCTGAGCTGAACTTTGTGCTTTTAGATCTCAAGTATGCCAATGACATTGTGGGGTTTTGGAGTTTGTTTGTTTTTTAATCAGTTTGGTGAATTGCTGCACTGATGTCTGATCTGGTTGGGCAAACATTGGTGAGGTTATCAATCCAGATAAAACTAAGTCCCTGGCATTACCATCAAGCAGCCTTGAACTCCAGATTACAACCAGGTCAGGATTAACCCACCCAGATGGGACATTGAGCAGGTAGCAATTGTTAAGTATCTAGGCAGTCTCAGACTGTACTGGATGATATTCAAAAGCTGTGGACACTTGTATTGCAGCAGCTGCTGCCAAGTTTTGGGCCTATGAGTGCCTTAATTTACCCAGTGGTCTCTGTGGGACTGTCATGACATCAAATTTGCTACAAAGCTGCAGATCTATAGAACTATGTTTATACTAACTCTATTGTATGGAAGTGAAACATGGGCACTGAGAAAAGCTGAAGAACACTGGATTAAGATTTTCAGTTCTCATTGTCTTCCTCAGCTGCTCCATATCAAATTGCAGGACAAGATCAGAAATGAGGATATTCCACACTGAACCAAGAAACCCAGCACTGGTTCAGTTTCAGCAGTTTACTTATACGGACTAATTATTAGAATGGAAGAGCAACAAATTCTGAAGTGGGAGTACTACACAGTCAGCTATCATGTGGGCCTTAAGGTGGTGTATTTTTTGATGTCCTCCTTAAGGACCTAGTCAGAGATCGATTCCAGTGACACTTGATCCACAAGGAGGCCATGTCCTCTGATGAAGCTATAGCAGGGAGAAATATTGAGAGAGGGGCTCAGAATTTTCTTTACTGACATTACTTTGCCAGTTATGAATCTTATTTATGAAGTAGTGATTTACCACAATGGCTTATCTATCTTGTCATCACAGCAGTCACTCATCACAACAAATGTCTTATGTTTTATATATCAAGCATATCATTTACAGGGGCGGCTCCAGGCCCCAGCACGTCAAGCACGTGCTTGGGGCAGCATCCTGCGGGGGGCACTCTGCTGGTCACCGGGAGGGGGCAGGCAGGCAGCCTTCGGCGGCGTGCCTGCAGAGGGTCCACTGGTCCCATGGCTCCGGTGGACCTCCTGCAGGCGTGCCTGCGGAGGGTCCACCGGAGCTGCGGGACTGGCGACCAGCAGAGCGTCCCCCCGCAGCATGCCGCCGTACTTGGGGCGGCAAAATGGCTAGAGTCACCCCTGACCATTTATGTGAATGGTGGAATAGATCAGTGATCTGTTTTCAGATCTCCATGATTGAATTTTGAAGAGAACAAGAATAAGTATGAAATCACATAGCCATACAAGAGGAGACTTGAGGAGCTTGGCTTGCTTAGCCTAACAAAAAGAAGGATGAGTGGAAACATGATTGCTTCCTATAAATACATCAGAGGGATAAACACCTGGGAGAGACAGGAGTTATTTAAGTTAGGGGCCTATTCTGGCACAAGAACAAATTGATATAAACTGACCATCAATACATTTAGGATTGAAATTAGATGACGGTTTCTAACCAGCAGAGGAGTGAAGAGCCTTCCCATGGAAGCGAGGAGAGGCAAAAAAACAACTTGTTTCAGTTCTGAGCTTGATAAGTTTATGGAGAGAATGGTAGGAAGATATTGCTTACAATGATATATGGTGCATATGTGACTGCAATTGGCAAATATCTGCAATGGCTGGAGATTGAACACTAGATGGGGAGAGCTCAGTTACTATAGATAATTCTTTCCTAGGTGTCTGACTGGTGGTTCTCACCCACATGTTCATGGTTTAACTGATTTCCATACTTGGGGTCAGGAAGGATTTTTCCCCCAAGTCAGATTAGCAGAGACGCTGGGGGGTTTTCACTTTCCTCTGTATCATGGTGTACAGGTCACTTGTTGGTTTGAACTAGAGTAAAAGTGGATTTCTCTGTGACCTGAAAGATTTGAAGACTTCAGTAACTCAGTGAGAGGTTAGGGGCCTGCTACAGGAGTGGATGGGTGGGGATCTTTGGTCTGAAATGTGCAGGAGGTCAGACTAAAACAGCATGATGGTCCCTTCTGGCATTAAAGCCTACCATATAGTATAGAATGCTGATATACTAGGCTTTTTCCCCGACCATGCCCCAAATGAATACTTCAGATTAAGTTTCAGTTTAACCAAAATTTTTAGAACAAAGCTTCTCCCAGGTGAATGAGTGGTTCCAATAAAACATCATCTTATGCCCCTTTTTCCCCCTGTCCCCAGGATTCCCAACTGTCACTAAAAACAAATCTGAACGTAAACCAAACCAGCTATGACTAGAAACAATCACCAAAATACTGTAATAAAGGCTGTTTTCATGTTGTTGCCAGAAAGATCAGACACAAAACTACGGGAATGTCTCATGGGACAGCCTGCCTTTGTAAGATTTCCAGTCCTGATCTGCACAACAGAATACGTAGGCTAGTTCTCTTAACCTTGAAGATTATTATCTGAAGTAAAGAGAATCTTTGAACATCTTGAGATTTCCCCATCACTTGTACCTCTTGGGTGAAACTCTGGCCCCACAAAAATCAATGGCAAAACTCCCATTGACTTAGTCAGGGGCAGGATCTCACTCCTGGTATCTTGTGCAATGGATAAAGGAGGCATTTATGTCATTTTGGATATTATTGCTATTTTTAAACACTTAACAAGGTTACAGTACATTAGCGAACTTTGATTAACTTCAAACCCACAAACACACTCCCCAAGGGTACCCAGAGTTATTAGGATCATCATCACCACTTCCTCTTGGTGTGAGGAAGTCTTGTCTGTGCCTACCGTGGATCCACGCCCAGAAATTGCCAGTCTCTGGCAGCACAGTCAGTGCCTTCCAGACCTCCACAGGCCTTGCTCTCTGGTGAGACAGGCACACACCAACCCCAAAGTCCTCAGCACAGTCCCTGCAGTGTCCAGCCCAGAGGCACCGATTTACTCAGACACTGGGGGTGCTTGACCCCTGCTCTGCCCTGGGTCGTGCCACTTCCTCCAAGCCCCAACTCTGCTCCAAGCCTCCACTCCCACTCCTCCCCCACCCCCTTTCCCCTTCTGCACACCACTGAACAGCTGATCCATGGCAGGTGGGAGGCGCTGGGCAGGGAGCAGGGCTGTCACTGGATGCTGAGCACCCACTATTTTTTTTTCCTGTGGGTGCTCCATCCCCAGAGCACCTATGGAGTCAGTGTCTATGGTCCAGCCCCTTATCGACTGAATGTGCACAGAATTACCTGGTCTGCTGTTCTCAAAGGAACAGTACACACTAGCTTATAAGATTCAACCCAGGATCATGACTTTGCTTGACACCACAGCACTTAGATGTATTTATAATGAACACAGGAATACATTTATCTTCAAGAGAGCATAGATTCAAGTGACAGTGAGAAAGGATACTGGAAACAAATTGTTACATATAAAATAAAATCATAACATGCTTTCCTGAGATTAACTAACAAGTTATCCTCTTGTTTAAAGCAGCTTATCTCACCCAATGTTCTTTCCAGCATTTTCAAACAAGTCTGGGTGAGATCCTGCTTTCATGATGTAAACTTGCTGTCCATTTACTTCCTAGCTGAAGGATGACAAGGTGTTCTCTTTGTCTCTCATATATACTAAAATAAACCTCTGATGTGCACCTCAAGATCACGTTCTCCAACTGTCCTCCTTCCCCAATATTTTCTTCTTGCTACTTTTCTCTCTATGAAGTTTTCACAGTCCTTGATAACATGAACCATTGTGAAATACAGTACTTAGTTTACATGTAAACAGCCAGACAGATAAACCTTTCTCGTCTGATAGAAAAATCTGTTTGTCACCTTTGCTGGTGACCAGTCCCTAGACGGACACTTCAAGAACAGAGTTTTCAGAGTAGACAACTACTTACACAGCATTTACAGATGAATTTTCCGATGATACTGATGACCAGTGTGACACTGGCTTTTATTTGAGACCTCACATGACACACTTTGGTGAACCCAGGAGATCTCTGTAATCCCCTTACCTGTTGGGAGTAAGATTCTTGAGTCACACTCACTCAAATGTTGTGGATTTGGAAGTGAAACTAGATCTCAGCCAACAGTGCATTGGATTTTGCCTACGACAGACTGAAGAAAGGAGAGAGAAATATGGTAGTGAGAAGAAGGCAGAAAAATTCTAATGAAGAAATAGAGCTTTAGCTCACCCTACTCATGGAAATTTTGGGTCAGTCCTAATGCTACTCGGCAGCATGAGCTTCTTTATAAACACCCGACTATGTACCAGGACCACTTTCTGTCTCTCACAGTGACAGCATTCCCTCTCCACAGATCATACCGGCTCAGGAAAGTTTCCTTCCTAAACCTCAAAGACTTCTAAACCCTGTCACACAGACCAGACATTTTTAGAAATATTCAATTAGTATGCTATTAAGGGGCATCTGTATGGGTTCCTTTGTTTGGCTTTCTTGTGTCTTAACAACAGTTCCACAGCATAATGATCTTGTTTTGTGACCTCAAAGTCTGCTTCTTGGTGAGTCTGCAAAGCCAGGCTGAGCCATGTATAATGGACACAGGTGTGAGCTCAGTAGCAACAGAACCATATCTGCTCATCAGTGGCAGATGGTACAAAGATAGTTCTTCTCTTGCCACTTACCAAAGCAGTTTTCTCCCCAACTAGGAAGCAACCCCTGCCCTGAACTCAGAATTACTTCCTGAGACATGGGTCCATCCCACCATTTGGAAGAGGCCACACTTTCAGGGTCTGTCTGTGGGAATGCCAGGAATAATTCAGCACAAGAACTCTCTTACAATCTGAAAAGATCCATTTTCTATAATCAGCGGAGTAGATGTGTTAGTCTGTACCCACAAAAACAACGAGGAGTCCGGTGGCACCTTAAAGACTAACAGCTTTATTTGGGCATAAGCTTTTGTGGGTAAAAAAGTTCTGAAGAAGTGGGTTTTCTACCCATGAAAGCTTATGCCCAAATAAATCTGTTAGTCTTTAAGGTACCACCAGACTCTTTGTTGTTATTTTCTATAATATTTTGCAAAATCCAGTGCAATACATTAAGGATCCAATAATCATCTCCAAAAGTCTGTTTCTGATTACTTCGGACTTGTATACTAGGGTGTCTTTCCAATGGCCTTATGTGACATGTCTTCTAGAACTTTCCCAGGATCTCCCTTAAGAAGCAAAATACCTAGCCAATATGGCAAAGTAGTATGAGCATCTGTGGGATCTGTTGTCTAGCTCCCTTTTCTTCTTGGAATATTGAGATTTTCAGGTTTCTGAGGATGATGCAATGGCTAGAGAAGTCTCTAAAATTCCTTCTCCTACACTTGTGAATGCTTTAAGACTCCTTTTTCATAACAGTGTGCCCTAGTTATTTTAGTCTCTTTCATTCTATAAGGACTTATCACTTTGGTATTCATTTTGTTTTACTCTCTGAATGTCAGATGGAATATTTAGTAGCTTTCTTGACTTTGTTGCAGAAAACAACTGAAGTGATCCAATAATTGTTAGTTAAAATCAATTAGCTGGATTGAATCAGAAAAGAATGCCCCCTAGTGTAGCTTAAACCAAGGCCAAGAAAAAGATTGTATTTTTATTATAGAAAGACAAGCAAAATTCATTACATTTCATAGGTCTCCCTCTCCCCTCACCCCCCCCACAAATTATAGCTATTTCCCAAGATAATATAGCTGAGATTTCTTGCTTGCAGTGAATTTCAGTGATTAATACCATGGTTACAAAGGAAATCAATTTGTTGAACACAGGAATCACTCTCTGCATCGTTTAAAAAAAAAAAAAAGAAAAAAGAAAAACAGAAAATATTTCAAAAAATAAAAGCCTGGCACTTTCCTTTATTGATATAGGCAACACTTTGAAGTCTGACTAGGATCATTCATCACGAGAAAGAAAATGTCCTAGTTATAACTGTGCCACCATCACATTCAGAATAATGACACTGAGCTGGCTTGGTGAAATAGAGCCAGAGTGAACAGGGTCAATTGGGAAACTCAAATTCAAGAGAGATTAGGTTCTGAAACCAAAGCCAATGACAATGTTTTATCTCACTATGATGTGAAAAACATCAATGAGTCCTATTAAATGATCCAAATATATCGCTCATCTGAAAAACACCAAATTCCCAACCATATAGCTAGAAGCACTATGCAGACTGACAGTAGCCCCAAATATGCGGGGGGAAAAAAAACAGTAAATTAGGACTTGTCTACACTTGCAATTAAGGTTAAGCATGAATTTAAAGCACAACAACCATTCCTATATAACTCCATATGTGGCACTCTTCTACAGAAATAGGAGTGTCTTGCTCTTGTTTAGCTTAATCCACTTGCATTTTGATAAAGAGAAACAAGGCACTCATTCCAGATTGTGTGTGTCCACAAATGGAGTTACTCTAGAATAACTACTCAGGAATAATTTCATGTATAGACAATGCCCGAAAGAAAGGCTATGCTGTCTTTTGTTCATGTGCATTATGTCTGAATGTATATAGATTCATAAAATTAGCATTACAAAAGTAAGGCTCTGCCTGAATGGCCAAAATACTATCACACCAACACAAAGTCCGAGTAGCTGCAGTTTTCACTGCGGAGCTCCTTTGAGGCTTGACATTGAGGAAGGAACTCTGAGATCAGGCCATTGTGTGATTGCTACTTCGATTTCAAGGCTGGAGTAGCTTTTGTGACTCCTGCATGCACATGATAGGGTGGACAAAGGCTTGTGGATCCACACAGTGACATACCAAACCAGCCTCAATCTGCCCCAGAATCACCACGTGTAGAAGAAAGCAAGGACTCTCCATGGATTTGGGCTCCACGGTGCAAAGAGGTTGTCCACCCACTGTATGGGCTCCCCCAAATCCTGCCCCACTACATGTAGAAGGGATTTATCAGTTCTGCTGGCCAGCCACATAGATTGATGTTTGTTATTCAGTTTGATCTCTGAGAAATCATTATGTTGAGCAGAGGAAAAATAAAATTAGTGAAAATATTTCCCTACTCTCTTCATAATTATAGATTTGGCATAGTAGAGATATCCCTCATAATAAAGTAAGGGGCATATACCATCTGTACGATGTCCTCTACAGACTTCTCCATATCTATCAGTCATCAGTTCTCTTGTCTGAAGCTTCATCCAGATGCTTCTCTTCTCATTCACAAGATGCCTGTTATGTCTAAAATTCTGTACGAGTTAGCCCACAAGACTATCAATGGAGCATGACTGATATTCAACATTTTCATCTCTCGCTAACCTTGGGTCTACTCTGTAACATATGCATTGTGTATGGGGATGGATGGTTCAGGATATGCCATATACATAGTAAAGGACAAAAGAAAACATGTCCTACTAGGCCACTGACAGAGTAGCCCACTGGCTATCAGGATTCTCTCAGAGATGCCTGAAACCCAGCTATCTACTTGGCCGGGCCAGAATCAATCATGCCCTGACTTCAGTTTAGAAAAGATAAGCATCTTGTGTGTGCGCGCGCAGTTCTCATTCCTTTAATCTCTAAACCCAACCCAATAGTGATATTGAGCATGCTGACCTACTGTATAATGTATGGTGTCGATACAGAAACCACATCTGGGCTGAAATGTCAAGTTTCTCAACACAGCATGAGACACGTGGGCCATAATCTGCAGGAAAACAGAAGTCAACAAGGACAGTTTAATCATGATAGTTCTAGCAGAAGCCAGACAACTATTTGCTTAGTTTGCATGTGAAATATGAAGATTAGCAGGGCAGGCTAACACTACCACAGTTCCCAACTTCATCTTGTTGTGGGACAAAAACAAGGGAGAACACACACAGTTTTGGGACAGCACACTTCCTACATCAAAAGGTCAGATATAAATGACTCAGCTATATTACTATCCAATCTTCCCTTAGTAACATGGAACTGAATACCTGTCCTGAGAAAAAACTGGGCTAGTAAAATGTACACCTCAATCAGTGGACAGAGAGACAAGATAGACGAGCTCTGTGTAGCTCAAAAGCTTGCCTCTTTCACCAACAGAAGTTGGTCCAATAAAAGGTATTACCTCACCCACCTTGTTTCTCAAGCATCCAGGGACCAACACATCTACAATAACACTGCAAACACCAGTTGATTACAGTATGATTTCATCAGGCATAAGATGAGTTGGTCCAAGTCACTATTTGGATAGGAGGTTTCCAGAGTACCTTAAAATGCTGCAGGAAATAACACTCAACCAATATGACTGGATGGAACTATAGGACATTGTTTCTGGAGTTGCAGTCTTCCAACTGAGATGTTAAACTAAAGTCCTCTTTATAAGTGTGTGTGAGTTAACCCAGAAAAATTACAAGGTGGGTAAATATAGTCTGTCTATTTAAAGTTCCATCTGCATTTCAGTTGGATATGAAATAGTTCACTTAATTTACTGTCCTAAATTGCTGCGATGCGTTGCCGTGAACTGTTAAACTTTTATTGCATTTGAATGATTTTAATTCAGTTGTGGGTGGAGTGATCCCTGCATAGTTTGTAAAGAGCTTTGGGATCCTTCTCTATATTAAACACACATACCACTGAGGATTCATAAATGAAATATTTTATGTCCCTGAAAGAGCATAACAGCCTTGCTAGACTGCAAGTAATAGGTCATCCACAAAGAGGAATGCAAGTACCCTCTATCAGTGTTATAATATCCATTGAATCAATAGGAGCAGTGTACATGGGTTGAGGGCAATATAGATGGAGATCATGACCCAAGTTTGGTCCTTAGATATTATCTGCAATAATTATTGTCTGAAAAGGAAGCAGCATGAGTCTACTAAAGTGACAGAAATAATTTCTTGTACAAAATACACTTTTTACAAAATCCATTTTCAGGAAGAGATCGAGCAAGCTTTAGGTTTTTCTCTTGGGTGGAATGACCTGACAATTCACTCATTATTCTTATTTGCTCTTTCAAATTGAGATTTATGTGATCATCTCAAAATCCCAGAAATAAAGTGCCTGATTATCCTGTCAGCTGCATTCAAAGTGACTTTACACATGACTAGTGGGATAGTCAGGCCAAAGAAGCTTTTGCTCATTTTGCTGAATTCTTTACATCCAACCTATGACAAACATTTCATTTGTATACATATTCAAGGATCTAATTTTAATAGACAATACAATAAAGTTGCAAGGCCTGGTGCCCCTTCCCTACTTAATTTTCCCATTTGTACCTTGTGCTAGATAAGATGCCAGGAGACTCAGTGCACTCTGACTAGTTCTCGGTCTCTGCTCCTTAAATCTTGGCCAAATTGAGTGTTTGTTCAGTGAGGAAGAAGTCTATACTCTGGAACTCTTACTTTATATTCTGCACTTGTCCATGAAGGAATGCGTTCTGTTAGAGGGGACTTTTCCCCAACTGTGCTACCATCACCTGAATACACTAGGAGAAGTTAACAGTAAAAGGAAAAGATTTAAATGAAAATTGTATTGATTTTTCAGTAACAGGCTTTTGCATAGTTTTTTTTTTTATTATGGTACATCATGGATAATATAAATGAGAAAACTGAAATGTAGGAGAAAACTTTTCCACTAGCAATATGTTAGGCACACAAACTATTTGACCTATAATAACTGAATGACACATTACTTAATTATGTTAGACACAGAAAGGTGCATTTAATGAGCTCCCATTCATCTCACCCTTCTGTTTTTCTCTCCTGCTGTGCCAGCACTCCCAGTCCTTTCATCTCTCCCTTTAATTCCATGTTCACCAGTCATTGTCTCTCTTTCCGTAGCCATGATCTTCTGTCTCCTGTTCCTCTGTCCACCATTCTTTCGAGTTCCATCCTCTTCTGTGACTCCCTGACCTCTTTTCTGTACCTGGACATTTTAGTGTGTTCCTTCCTCTCACACAGAATTGTACTGTCAACCCATTATACCTCTACCCCGATATAACGCTGTCCTTGGGAGCCAAAAAAATCTTACTGCATTATAAGTGAAACCATGTTATATCAAACTTGCTTTCATCCTTTTGTTATTTTCTATAATATTTGCAAAATCCCAGTGCAATACATTAAGGATCCATAATCATCTCCAAAAGTCTGTTTCTGATTACTTCGGACTTGTATACTAGGTGTCTTTCCAATGGCCTTATGTACATGTTTCCTAGACTTTCCAGGATCTCCGCTTAGCAAATACCTAGCCAATATGGCAAAGTAGTATGCGCATCTTTGTGGGTCTGTTTGTCTAGCTCCCTTTTCTTCTTGAATATTTGAGATTCAGTTTCTGAGGATGATGCAAATGGCTAGAGAAGTTCTAAAAATTCCTTCTCCTATCAACTTGTGAATGCTTTAAGACTCCTTTTTCATAACAGTGTGCCCTGTTATTTTAGTCTCTTTCATTTATAAGGACTTATCACTTTGGTATTCATTTGTTTTACTCTTGCTGACTGTCGATGAATATTTAGTAGCCTTTCTTGACTTTGTTGCAGAAAACAAACTGAAGTGATCCAATAATTGTTAGTTAAATCAATTAGCTGGATTGAATCAGAAAAGAATGCCCCTAGTGTAATGCTACACCAAGGCAAGAAAAAGATTGTATTTTTATTATAGAAAGACAAGCAAAATTCATTACATTTCATAGGTCTCCCTCTCTCCTCACCCCCCCACCAACATTATAGCTATTTCCAAGGATAATTAGCTGAGATTCTTGTTGCAAGTGAATTTCAGTGATAATACCATGGTTTACAAAGGAAATCAATTTGTTGAACACAGGAATCATTCTCTGCATCGTTTAAAAAAAAAAAAAAGAAAAAGAAACAAGAAATATTTCAAAAATAAAAGCCTGGCATTTCCTTTATTGAATGCAACACTTTGAAGCGGACTAGGATCATTTCATTCCCGAGAAGAAAATGTCCTAGTTATAACTGTGCCACCATCACATCAGACATAAGCCAACTGAGCTGGCTTGGTAGAATAGAAGGCCAGATGTCGAACGGGGTCAATTGGGAAACTCAAATTCAAGAGCGATTTAGGTTCTGAAACCAAAGCCATGACAATGTTTTATCTCACTATGAATGTGAAAACATCATGAGTCCTATTAATGATACCAAAATATATCGCTCATCTGAAAAACACCACATTCCCAACTATAGCTGAAACTATGCAGACGGACGTAGCCCAAATATGGCGGGGAAAAAAAACAGTAAATTAGGACTTGTCTACACTTGCATTAAGGTTAGCAGAATTTAAGCACAACAACATTCCTATTAACTCCATATGTGGCACTCTTCTACAGAAATGGGAGAGGGGGGGGGGGGGGGGGGGGGGGGGGGGGGGGGGGGGGGGGGGGGGGGGGGGGGGGGGGGGGGGGGGGGGGGGGGGGGTGGGGGGGGGGGGGGGGGGGGGGGGGGGGGGGGGGGGGGGGGGGGGGGGGGGGGGGGGGGGGGGGGGGGGGGGGGGGGGGGGGGGGGGGGGGGGGGGGGGGGGGGGGGGGGGGGGGGGGGGGGGGGGGGGGGGGGGGGGGGGTGTCTGCTCTTGTTAGCTTAATCCACTTGCTTTGAGTAAAGAGAAACAAGGCACTCATTCCGATTTGTGTGTGTCACAAATGGAGTTAACTCTAGAAAACTACTCAGGAAAATAATTTCATGTAGAGACCATGCCGAAAGAAAGGCTAATGCTGTTTGTTATGTGGCATTATGTCTGAATGTATAGATTCATAATATTACATTACAAAAGTAAGGCTCTGCCTGAATGGCCAAAATACTATCACCCAACAAAGTCGAGTAGCTGCATTTTTCCACTGCGGAGCTCTTTGAGGCTTGACATTGAGGAAGGAACTCTGAACAGCGATTGTGTGATTGTACTTGATTTCAGCTGAGTAGCTTTTTGACTCCTGCATGCACATGATAGGTGGACAAAGGCTTGTGGATCCACCCAGTGACATACAAACCAGCCCCATCTGCCAGAATCACCAGTGTGAAGGAAAGCAAGGATCTCCATTGGAATTTGGGCTCCACGGTGGCAGAGGTTGTCACCACTGTATGGGCTCCCAAATCCTGCCCCACTACATGTGAAGGATTTATCAGTTTCTGCTGGCAGCCACATAGATTGGATGTTTTTATTCATTTTGAATCTCTGAAATCATTATGTTAGCAGAGGAAATAAAATTAGTGAATTTTCCCCTACTCTCTTCATAATTAATAGATTTTGCATAGTAGAGATTCCCTCATAAAAGTAGGGCATCTCCATCTGTACGATTCCTCTACAGACTCTCCATATCTATCAGTATGCAGTTCTTCTTGCTGAGCCTTTATCCAGATGCTTCTCTTCTCATTCACAAGAGCTGTTTGTCTAATTTGTACGAGTTGCCCCAAGACTATCAATAGCATGACTGATATTCAACATTTTCATCCTCGCCTAAACCTTTTTTTGGGTCTACGTCTGTATCATGATGCTTGGTAATGGGTGAATCGGCTGGTCAGGAAGCCATATACATAAGTTGAAAGGGACAAACGAAGACATGTCCTCTAGGCAACTGGAAGGTAGCCCCCACGCTATCAGAGATATCCTCAGAGAAATGCCTGACCCAGTATTACTTGGCCGGGGCCAGAATCAATTTCATGCCTGACCTTCAGTTTAGGAAAAGATAGCACTTGTTTTGTGTCGCGAATTTCGAAGTGGGTATTCACCCAGGAAAGCTTATGCTCCAATACTTCTGTTAGTCTTCAAAGTGCCACAGGACTCTTAGTTGCTTGAATTTATCTGTCTCATTACAATTCTAGTTTCACTGAAACTGCCACAGGAAATATGGAAGAAAGAGATTAACACGGAAAAGGGTCCCCATTTGCTCACCTTTTAATTTTTTTTCTTGTTTTCTTTAGAGTGGCATGATATAAAGAACAAGATGATAACCAATCAACTCAAAACAGAGAACAGTTTCCTAGACACAGCATCATAATTGTGGCTCAGAACTCGGAAGCTTTGCTATTTGTCTGTTAGATTGGCCAATTTAGTGACAGAAGATATCTTGGGCCAGTCCTATCAGACTAATACCTCTAAAAGTTAACTAAAGGATATTTTTGATTAACTGCTATATTAGAAATTTTCCCACCAGAGTTTTCTGGATGCTCACAATTTATACTCAAGCCTCCTGTGCTGTATTTTTCAAAAATACTAGTCAACAGTTCAAATAAAAAATCAAAAACATTTTAAAAAACAGTATCAGCTACAAAGTATGCAATCATTAATCATTAGCCTAAAGAACAGGTGGGTGAGTGAGTGTACAGGTGCCAAATGAATATAACAATGAAACGTATTTTCAGTAACATTCTTTGCTGGACAAGGCAAAACAGTAGTTTATAATGATAATATGATCCTTATTATCTAGCTTCAACATGGTTCCAAAGTATTTTTTGGAGGAGACGACATTTTAAAATAGTGAATTTCTTGGGATTAAACTTTATTCTCAGTTCTAAAGAATGGGCAGCAGCTACCTCTGCCAGATGAGGTCACAGATCAATCTTAAAACACTTCTGTCTGAGTATAAATACCACCACACAGCATTTCTAAGTAATGCGAACATGTCTGGCTGGCATAGCTACAATAACTAAGTTGATAAGGTACCAATCAGCTTATCCACAACATTCTTTTCATGAAGAGGTCATTGCTCGTTTTGTTCCACAAAGTGCAACAATGCTAACACATTCCACAAGCTTCTTAATCAAACAATATTAACAACAGCATTTACGTCACAGTTTCGGTAGCTTAAGTTCTTTGAAGTGGCCCCCCACAAAAGTTTTAGTTGAAAAATGGTACCTATAAAATACTTTCTGTGCCATATCAGTTGATCAATTTATTATGAAGACTTCCAGGTTCAAACTGACTTTCCATTGCAAGCATGATCGGGGGGTTCTTTTAAATTTAACTGTGAATTAAAAAAAAACACAAAACACATTTTATTTTTAGCCATAAGTAACTGTCATCAGTCTTACCTCTAGCTTAACTAAATTTCTGTGCATCTTTGACGAGAACTAGATACAATACAGGCACTGTGAAAATGGATGTTTAAAAAAATTTTGCAGCCAAATCCTTCTTAAATGCAACATTTAGATTTAAGAAAATTATAGTGTACTTCTATCTTACATATAGTTTGCAATCTGGAACATTCACAACAGAAACAATTTGATTGGCATTTTAAATAAAAGGGTTCTGCACTCGTATTTGGTATAAATGTAACAGGTCCAAATGTGTTTTTTTTTTTAACAAACATAAATTGAAAATATTAGGACTTTTCTTCTTTGGCCTCAAATATGATTTGAATAAGGCCATATTCCTATCAGGAGAAGCACTACTAGGAAAGCAATCTCATTGTTTCCAGCACGAACATGAACAAAATACTGAAGTATCTCAGTATTTGGCTTTATGAAATGGCAATGATTAGACTGTTCAGCACCATTTCTTGGAGGTGGCTGCAGATACAGTACAGTGTAGGAGTAATAGAGAAGGTATTTATGTGCATGAGTGACAGAAGAAAACACATACCAAAACCTCAATATATTCAAGATTTAGATGCCCAAGCCAGTGCCATTGTTTCCATAGTAACCAAAGTACTTAAAAGCAGGGGAAAAGCAAGTGAGATCTTAAGGATGGAACCAGAGGCAGATTCAAATACAACATATATCAGTGTGAGGGTCAGGGCCCCAGGATGAGATATTTGCATAATATATGGGTCTGTAGATCGAGGAGCCTCACTGCTTAAGGATTTTAGGTCCATTAAACCTCTGCTACCCACCAAAACTATGGATCAAAAGGGAATGAAACACAGAACCAGACCATCATGGCAGAACCCCTCATGAGCTGTCCATCTGTTGCTCTAAATGGCCTCAATACCCCCTCGCCCCCGCAAATTCCCTCCCCTCCTCCTTAGCTGACTATTGCACAACAGATTGTTGATTGTTGTTCCAAGATATGGAAGAATTTGCTGTTAGTCAGTGCTGTTCTTCCACTCATTGCACTGGGCAACCATAGCCAGAGAAGGTGACCAGCATACATTTTCTCTCAGATCATGTTATGTGATATGAGTGACCCAAGTGAGAGGGGTTACAACAGACAGCAGCCAGCACAATGCAAGCCACTGAAGCAGCAAATTGAACCCACATATCTCAAAACCTAGACTAATGCTCTAAGCACTGGACCTTCCTTTCTGAATGAATACATGAATTCAAATCTTGTATACGCTGAGGGTACTTAGTACACATTGTATAGCCAAATTTCTTGAGGTCATCAGTTGTGGGTCCAGCTTTTCACACCCATGTGTTCCTGTGTCACATTTGAAAATGGGTCATAAGTTCCCAAGCAAAATAGGAGATCTTGAAAAACAGTACTTTTTGTGACTAGCACAAAGAACTTGGATTTTTTTTCCTGTCTTGCTTACGGTGACAAAGCAAGTCTATGGCAAAGTTACAATTTATATGAACCTAATTTTTCCCCATCTGTAAAATGGAGTTAGCGATATTTATCAACCTATCACTCAGGGGAACTGTGCAATTAAATTAATGTTTATAAATCAGTAACATCTTCAGACAGACAGTGCATTGTATTTTTCTTAATTAATTGTGTTAATATAGTCTTTAAATGTTATGTCAATAAATAACTTTTCAAGTCCAAAGAACATTTTAGCTGACATTTATGTTTCACTGAAGATGCGTTTTTAAAAATTCCTCTCCATAGTATTTCCTGCCAGGGCTTTATGCAAAAAGCTACCTTGTAAATTTATACTGTGCCACCTCCATAAGATTATGGACAGGGTGTAAAATATGATTTTTGGTCTTTACTGAGTATCTGTTCTCCTGCAGGAGGAGGAAAAAAGGAGATGGAAGAGTACAGAAAGTCACTAGCAATTTGTAGGAAAGGTCAGTGTCACCTTCTGCTGGCTGAATGAGGCAGCTGATTCCCTATCTACACATCCCATCTCTGGAGCATGCAGCCACTAAAAAAATCCATGACTAAAGGACATACAGGCCTTGGCTTGAAGTCAAACTGGCCTTACAGAGGAACACATTACATCAGGTGACTGTTTTAAAGGTAAGCTGTAATGTACCAGGTAAGGTAATTTCTTCATCTTGGACAGAAATTTAGATAAAAGTCAATGGTTAAAGGTTTACCAGATGACCTTTAGTAGCAAGCGATATTCTGCTTTTAAGAGCAGTGAGATTTGAGTCACAAAATTCAAACCCAGTTATGAATTCCCATCGAGATTTTCACAGGAAGGATTTTAGTGTGGCCTAACCTTTACTCTAAGTACTTATAATCAAAGTTTTCAACACTGAACACAAAACAGCACATGGAGGTCAGATTAAATAATCACAATGGTCCCATTTGGCCTTATGATGTGTGAATCTAACGTGAAAGACTACTATAAGAAAACATCTGTAAACCAAAAGAGCAGAAAAATAATATTTTAAAAACATCATCATCCCAGCAGCTGGAATGCATTGCTTGCCAGTAGAACTCACTTTTTAAAGACAATGATCATGCTGTATTACTGCAATTGGATACTTATCACTAAACATATATTAACTGATGTTGTATTAGATTTGTGTAACATACCTGTGAAGTCCATTGGTCCATCTAGCCTGGTATCCTGAATTGACAAGTAGGATATCCTTTCTTTCATGAGAACTACCAGCAATTGCTGTAGGCTTTGCATGAAAATGAATACTCCTATAAGTTTTCAACCTGCCATAGAAGGCATAGCCATAAGTGTTACTTTTATGCATATGTATATGTATTGTGTGTGTACACATATGTCCCTCTATTAAACAATTGGCCTCACATGATTTTCTGTGACACTGAATGGTAAAATCCAAAGGTCAACTATTTGTTTAACAACATACTTCACTAATTCATTTTTTTCCATATTAAATGTGCTGATTTTATAGTTTCCTTTACTGGGATCTTCCTCTCCACGTAATACGGTGCAAGTGCATTTCATTTTACTAGAACTGAAACTTGTAAGTTTTCCAAGTAAGCACCTAAGTTAATTATGGCAGCAATACTAGAGCTTATAGCAGGCTTTATTCTACACAATGAATATATCCACAATAAAATATTAAAAGGATTTGGAAAAATGTAAATGTTTCTGAGCTGACAGCATGCAGACTACCTGTTACTTAGGCTTGGTCTACACTACGCGTTTAAACCGATTTTAGCAGCGTTAAACCGATTTAACGGCGCACCCGTCCACACTATGAGGCCCTTTATATTGATATAAAGGGCTCTTTAAATTGGTTTCTATACTCCTCCCCAACAAGAGTAGTAGCGCCAAAATCGGTATTACCATATCAGATTAGGGTTAGTATAGCCGCAAATCGACGGTATTGGCCTCCGGGCGGTATCCCACAGTGCACCACTGTGACTGCTCTGGACACCAATCTGAACTCAGATGCAGTGACCAGGTAAACAGGAAAAGCCCCGCGAAATTTTGAATTGCATTTCCTGTTTGCCCAGCGTGGAGCTCTGATCAACACGGGTGGTGATGCAGTACCAAATCCAAGAAGAGCTCCAGCATGGACCATACGGGAGATACTGGATCTGATCGCTGTATGGGGAGACAAATCTGTTCTATCGAGCTCGCCGTCAGAAAATGCCAGCATTTGAAAAATCTCAGTACAAGTGCTGGTGAAAGATACGAGCCAAGATCAATGACGCTATGGAGGGAGGGATGGGTCGTGGCTCGTATCCCACAGTCCAGCAGTTCGAAAAAGTTTGTTTTGGCTGGGTCCCCCTGCTGTAGTTCACAATTGTCTGGCGTGGTTCAGGTAGTGGTCGTTATTTATCCCTCCCCCATGTGAAGAAAAGGGGAAAAATGTTTCTGACTCTTTTTTAATGTACCTATGTGTATGAATGATGCTGGTAGACGCGTGCTGCACAGTAAAGAGCAGTTCGTCCTTTCCCTCCGGGTGTCGATGGTACATTATGACTTCGTAGATGATGAGTTATCCTGGTGCCTCAGTGAGGTGGCTGGGGCCCTGAGGTAAAGATAGGAATGTATTCCCGGTCTTACAGTAGATGGTAGGACGGTTAACCTCTTCATATGCAATGGGGGTAAGTCTGGCCCCTCTTTTATGTGAAAAAAAGTTTCTGTACTGCTGGACTTCTAGGCATGGATGTGGGTCCTTCCCGACCGCTTAATGTCCTGCGTGGACTATATAGCAGTGAGGTGCTCCCTCATTTGATCTCAACTAACAATGTCGTTTTCTTATTCTGCATTCTTTTATAGTTGAACAAATGTGGTGGGACTGCACCCCCGGTGCCAGGCAGTGGGAGAGGGAGCCATGGGTGGGTGTTTGAGAGGCACCGTGATGGCATGGCGTCATTTCTTTCTGCGGATTGCCAGAGGGCTGTGCTTTGGTTCTCTGATCATGTTCTTGTACATATGCCTATGTTTAGAGGCTTGCTCTATTTAGATAATAAGGAGGGTTGATCCCCGGAAGTCGGATTCCTTTTTCCCTTTGTCGCCCGGACGACCTCGCAGGACATAATAGCGCGAGGTACGAATGACAGATAACGGGCTTCCCTGCCATTTACCATGGAAGCGATCAGACAATGTAACCTTCTTTATCATGCCAAGCATGACTGTCTATTGGATGCGTAGGCTGTCAAGGGGCCCAGTCACTACTGTTGACAGGTAAAAAAAAGCTGAATGGGCTCCATGGTTGCCGTGCTATGGCGTCTGCCAGGGCAATCCAGGGAAAAAGGGCGCGAAATGATTGTCTGCCATTGTTTTCCCGGAAGGAATGAGTGACGACATTTACCCAGAACCACCCACGACAATGATTTTGCCCCATCAGGCACTGGGATCTCAACCCAGAATTTTAAGGGGCAGGGGAGACTGCAGGAACTATGGGATAGCTATGGAATAGCTACCCACAGTGCAACGCTCCGGAAATCGACGCTAGCCTTGGACCATGGACGCACGCCGCCGAATTAATGTGCTTAGTGTGGCTGCGTGCACTCGACTTTATACAATCTGTTTTACAAAACCAGTTTATGTAAAATCGGACTAATCCCGTAGTGTAGACGTACCCTTACACATACACGCAGCACTGTGCTCCAAACAATATCAAAAGACAGCATTTCACAAGTACTGCCCGAGCTATTCTGCTCTGTCTGCAGAATATTATATCCAGGAATGCTACTAGCCACTTACCATTTTCATTCCTTTAAATTCTTTAGATTACTACTCTTGGGAAGAGGTCCTTCCAAAAATGGTGAATAGCCATGTGGCAAACAGACTGGTATCCAGAATACTAGTCTTCTCGGATATCTAACAGCTCCATGTTTCTAGGAACACCTTTGCTAGAAAGTGTCAAATATATGTACCCTCTGGATAATGTACACAATTTTGATTAGTGAACCTTTAAGATAGCAAAATCTCCAAGGAGCAATATAATTCTCTTAAATAAATTAATAGTTATGATACACATTGCTTGTTGGTTTTGGTCCCTTTCTTGCCTGGGTATAATGTGTAGAGCTGTTCACAGAGTGCATTGTGAACTTTGATTCATGTTTTTGCAAAAAGTTATCACAGCACTGTTTGCCACATGATACCCATTAATGTGTGCCTTCTGTTCTTATTTCTATTCAACTGAGATTCAAAATGCATTTGTGACCAAGCCCAAAGCATTTGTTTTAAGTGGAGAGCTCAATCATTGCATACATAAACTTGTTGAAAACAACATGAACATATTGTAGCATTCATAACAGGCTATCTTCTACAGCTCTAACATGGCAGCATTCAAGTCATTTGTTCTACAAAATATCTACTCTTAATTCAAATGCTATGAGGGTCTAATGCGTAATTAAACTCCTCTCTCTAGCTCTATTACTCTCCCCTGGGAGAATCTCTGATGGTTTTCTGCTTATTTTAGAACATGAAAGTGCATGCTGTGCTACTGTCATCATGGGGCAGGCCTGCAATTTTACCCTTCAAAATACTAAATTAGCAACCGATTATTTAAATTCCACTGAATGTGTCTGAGCAAAGAGGAATTGATTCCATCTGGTCCTCTTCACACGGGATCACAAAACAGGAGAGGCAGAATAGTTGATAGTAACGTACTATTTGAACAGCTTAATTTAATTGGCGCCAAAATCAGTGGATAAGCATATGGTTGTTTAAATTATCTGGCAGGAGAACAAGTGGGGAGAAGATGACAATCAGTGTTAAAGAGACAAGTTGTCTATGCTACTTTTTATATTAGTAAAGTTGCTGTTGATGGCTAAAAGAATTGCACACATTTTAACCATTCCAGATAAACTAGATAGAAACCTGGCTGTGAATTTTTCTGGTTTTGATTAGATCTCTGAAGGCTTCTGCTGGACATGAATAAAAACAAATAATGTTTTATTTTCTAGTATGTGTCTGTACATGTGTTTCCTTTTTCCAGATGTGGGTATCTAACTTTAGACACCCAACTTTATATTTAAGATGCCTGACCTGGAGTTTCCCATGCTTCTGAAACTCCCATTGATGTGAATGGGGCTTGTGTGTGCTTAGCATCTTTAAAAGTCAGGTCAGTTTTATTTAGGGTGACTACATAGGATGCTGGGTAGGCTAAGTTTGCAACAAGTCGTTAGCACTTGTATAGGCATGTGACTTCTTCAAAGCACAATGAACATTAAATCCTTAGAATGCTCCTGTGAGGAATGTAATTAAGTATTGGTCTCCATTTTATTGATAGGGAAATGGAGAGACAGAGTTTAAGTAATTTGCCCAAGGCCATTCTGCAAATCAGTGGCAGACAGCAGTAGACACTAGAGCTCCTGGTTCTCAAATCCATGATCTCTCTACTACCCCATACTGTCTCTGGTAAAGTGGGGCAATGATTTCCAGTTTAATGCCGTGCTCCAACTGTATAACTCAGCTAGTTAAAAATGGATTTATATTTAATATGACTAAAGTATGCAGCAAGACCCGTAAATCTGATGACAGCTTAAATCAAGTTTGGGATAACTATTGTCTCCTATTGAGTTACTTACTGAGCCATCAAACCCAGGTTGATGAATGCAAGTCTGTGGCACCCTTACCTCCCAAATACATAAAGGGAAGATCATCACTACTATAACGTTAAAAATAAATACATTTGCTAATTTTTTCATGTCCTCGAGCCAAAAATAAAACTTAAGAGATGTCTGCTCTAGTGAAGAGCTACCTGGCTCTGAAAGTGTTTTTACTGACACAGTTAACCAGCTCCTGCAGGAACCATGTTAGTAAAGTCAGCATAGTCCCCAGGTAGTAGGTGACCTATTACACACGGTAGAGATTAAGGGTGGGATTTGGAAAATCAAGTAAGGGATTTAGGAGCACCAGTCCCATTGATCTTGTTGGAACTGATGCCTCAAAGTCCCATAAGCACATTTGAAAATCTCCCTCTTAGCCCTCAACCCCTTGCTTTCCTCTTAGTTCTCATAGGATTGGCATATGCTTTGAACACTATGTTCTACAGTGTGATATCTTGGCTCTCCAAAGTCACGGAGAGTTTTGCCATGAACTTCAGTGGGGCCAGGATTTTACTTTGTGTCTGCAGGTGCTGTGACCTCATGTTAGAAAACCATTGTGAAGGAATTTAACAGAGTTAAAACTGGTCATGTGGCCAGCCAGAGCTTTATGTTTTGCAAATTCAAGCATTTATTTTTGAAATGCTTCTGCTGGTTAGATTTAGGCTTATGGAAAATTGACACATTCTCAAAGATGCACTTCTCTATTTTTTAAAATTGTTTGCTATTTTTGGAGGGGCGATGAGGAGATAGAGAATTTACTGTAGATGCGTCCAAATTGAAACAGAATATAAAGCATCCCCCCCCCCCACAGGTTTGGGAGCATGTTGCTGGTTTGGACTGGTGAGTTGGATCCAGGCTGCTCTCTGCAATTTTGTTAAGAACACCAATCCAGAACCACAAGGTGCTCCTTCCTACTTATAGGTTTTGGGGAAGGAAATAGTGGAGAACACAATTCTTGCATATTTCCTTCCCCTTAGGCCCTGCATCTGGTTCAATCCACCACTCCTCCCACCCAAAAACAGGTCCTAGTCATACCCACAAAGGCTAGTGACCATTTTTTCGGGGTGTATAGTGCCTGGTAGACATCATCCCTCTCCAACCCCTTCTGCGCTCTTCAGAGGCAGAAGAGAAAGATATTAGATAGCCACTCCCCACACTGGAGTGTGAGAATGTGTTGCTACATAAGGGTAAGACCTGCTTGCCCAAATTCAAATGCTCTTCTGGCAGTGGGGGCTGGTATACAGGCTCCCCAGGCAGCAGGGAGCAGTTATTTGCTCATTGATATGGCCACCATCTTTATCAAGGGAGAAGTCCTCCACTTTGGTCTGCAGGTCTCTGTGGATACCAGATGCAGACAGCCAGGAAGATTTGCGCATAACCACCACAGTTGCGGTAGTGCAGGCTGCTGTGTCCGCCATGTCTAGAGATGCTTGTAGGACCATTCTGGAGACCAACTGGCCCTTGACAAGGACGGACTTAAAGTCTGCTCTCCTGTCCTCTGGGATACGGGAGGTAAAAATCAAAGAGTTTATTGTAATTATCAAAGTCGTAGCTTGGAAGTAGGGTGGAATAGTTTGCAATTCTGAATTGCACAGTGGAGGAGGTATAAACCTTGCTGCCCGAGAAGTCAAGGCATTTGAGGTCCTTGTCTTGTGGTGTGGGCCAGTAGTGTGGCTCTTTCGTCCTGTGTGTCACTGCATCCACTACAAGAAAATTTGGTTGTGGATGGGAGAATAAGAAGTCTACCTCCTTAGCAGGAACACAATATTTAGGTTCAGCCTTTTTGCAAGTTGGTAGGATAGAGGCTGGGGTCTGCCAGAGGGTGTCAGTTGGTTCTAGGAGTGCTTCATTTATGGGCAAACAATCTTTGAGGGAGCAGAGGGTTGGAGAACTTTGAGGAGTCTGTGTTGCATCTCCTAGACCTCGCGTAAAGGGATATCCTGGCTGAGTGCCACTCTCTTGAAAAGTTCTTGGAATTGTTTAAAGTTGTCCACATTCTGTGAAGGCGGAGAGTTAGGAGTCAGTGAATCAGGGTATGGTCCATAGCCCACCTCCCCGTGAGGGGGAGGTATTCAGGTGCTCTAGAAGTACACAGAGCTGGAGATAGAGGCGCAGAAGGAGCTTGTGGTCAGGTGGAAGAAGCATGAGGGCAAGGCAGCAGGAGCTGACCAAGGGTACCACTGAGGCCAAGGCATGGGATAAGAGAAGTTAGGTGCCACCCACAGGGGGACAAAGTAGGAAACTGAGGCTGGTGGTTGTGAGCCGTAACCTGAGGTGCAAAAGGTTCCGGTGGAGGAGGCGGCAGCGGCGGCGGCAGGTGTGGAGAAATCCGCCTGCTGCTCATATCAGGCTTGCTGTCAGTAAAGGAAGCCACATCATGTGGGGCGAGCGGCTGGTCAAAGAGTGAGCACTGTATGTCAATGAGCAGAGAGTCAGGCTGAGGGGTCACTGACAGGTTGTCCTGACTTAAGAATTGCTACTGCTGCTCCCTGGGATGTGATCCTGCTGAGCATGATCTGTGCTCAGAAGTGTGCATGGACTTCTGTTTAGGCCTGCTGCGGCTGCTGGAGTGGCAGGCAGCCTCAGTGCCAACTTCCTTGTCAGCGCTGGGGCAGAATGCGCTGTCAGCAGAGTCTATTTTCGGAGCCAAGGGGACCGGTGCCAAGGAGACCACCCTGGAATGGGAAGTCAGGTCCCTGCCTCTGCACTCTACGGGAGCCGTGGCTGAGGTGCTGGGACAGTCAGAGGCACCTGCCTTTGGTGCTGTCGCAGGAGACCCTTTACCCTTTGAAAGTCTCTAAACAGAGACAGTTGGGCTTCCTGCCTCTTTGCCTGAGAGAGTGAAACTGTTCTTCCAATTGGTTCTGACCTGGACGGGGAGCGTGAGGGAGAGGGTTTGCCATTGCCTGCCTCCATAGATGGCTGTAGAAATTTCTCCATCAGGAGCATTTTCAGCCCCAGGTCTCTGTCACAACGAGCTCTGGTTTTGAGGCTCATACAGTGGACACATGTGGCAGGGACATGTGTCTCGCTGAGGCACTTCACACAACATGAGTGTCCATTGGACCTTGGCATAGAATCTTGACAGGAAGCACATTTCTTGAACCCTGAAGACCCTGTCATTATTGCACTAGGAATACCAGGGAGAGTTTCTCAATGGCAAACAAACCTAAAGAAAAGAAGTTTTTGTTTGTTTTTTGTTTTTAAACTAAGTAACTATTCTAAAGGAAGGGAAATAACTGGGATGTTACTAACTAACTATTTGTATGTCTTTGTACTTGTTTCCTTCAGAGACCAAGGAAGAGAATCAGCACTGCCTCATGTCCCGTCTTCAGATGAGGACAGTTGAGAAGGAACTGAGGGGGTTGTGGGACGTGTGTGCTCAGGCAGACTCTAACGAGAACAGCTGAGCGCGTGCATCCTGACCAGGCACTGCTACTGAAGATCTCTGATCAATGGCGCTGGGACGCACCATCACCTGGAGTGGAGCACACACCGGGCCAGCACTCAAAGAATAAAAAGTTCATGTTAAAGGAGTTTTGTTGCATGATTTTATTCACATTTTTGAAACATTGAGGACTGAGATTTTGCATGCCCCTGCATTTACATGGATGTTTATTGAGAGACGGGGCTTGTTGTTTTTTTTTATTCCTCTTATAGCTGTAGAAATTGGGCAGGAATTATTTGAAGAGGAAAAGGAAGTTCTGAATATAGCTACCACAAACAAGCAGAGGTAATCTGGAAAGTCTAGAAAACTTTATATTCCTACATGCCCACATTGTGTCCTTGTAAAACCAAACCACAATAGTTACAGGTTTGCCAGAATGAAAACATAGCTGTTCACGTCACTATGATTTTTACTGAATAAGCCAGCCGTGAAAAGAAAAATTCCACCAGAATGCTGGCATAGTAAACTTTTTAACACTTAATAATGAATCTAAGCAACAAACACTATTTTATATGGGTCTTGGTTTGTTCCTCTGGCCAGAAACACCAGAAAAAGCACACAAACTGGAAAAAAGATCAGAAAAGAATGACCACTGCTTTTTTACCACCTTCAGAATGAAGTGTAGGCCCTGAACAACCGCAAGAAACAAACATCGCCACCACCTATACCACACCTCTTCCTTGTGGCTAGCACACTGTTGGGCTAATAGCGTGCATTTTAGAGAGTCAAGAGGGATGAGGTGATATCTTTTATTGGACCAACTTCTGTTGGTGAGAGAGAGAAGATTTTGGGCTACACAGAGCTCTTCAGGTCTGGGAAAGATACAAGAGTGTCACAGCCAAATACAAGATCAAGCAGATAGTTTAGCATAAGTAGTTAGCACATATTCTAAGAGGCAATTCAAGGTAAAGTGGCCTGTTAATACTCCTGTAGTCATAAGACAATAAGTGGGTTTTAGTGGGTTACAGAATTTTATAATATAATAATAAAAAGAAAGCAGCAGCCGCAGTCATCGCCATCACCACCAGTATCTTGATTAAGACCATGATTTTTAGTGTCTAGCAGCTCTCATTTTGGTGCTCTTGCTCAGCAGGGCATGGGACAGCTCTGCACAGAGTTCAAGGAAGGGGTCTTTGCACATACGAAAGTTCTGCAGCTACTGCTCATCATCCCATACCTGCAGCACAATCCAATCCCACCTCTCAGTGCTTGTTTCCCTGAGCCCAGTAGTGACAGGCCACTGTGTGCAGCTGCTCCATGAATGCCAATGTCAATCCTGAATTGCTTCTTCTCATGGTATACAGCAGGACAGGCACTATGGATTCCTGTTCAGATTCGCAGCTCATAAAATACTGCAGAAACAGTCACATTGTGTTCATAACTCTCACCACAAGACTGGTGAGCAGTGCAGGATCCATGCTTTCAGGCAGAGATGGTGGGTGCAACGTTTACTGGGGGAGTTAAAAAATGGCACAAAACACAGTCGGAAGTCCTTGAAATTATGGGATGGAGAAAACTGCATCATGGTGGAGTGATGCCACCCCCATCATGCACTACGATCCATTTCCAGAACTCTTAGTCGGAGAATATGGTGATTTGCAGAGTGGGATCGGTACCAACAGTGCACTGCTCTCTTTGTCAGTGATAGAGCACCAACTGTGGATGTGCTCCACTGACACAAGGAGCATTGCGTGAACATGCATAAGCAATGTAATTACAGTGGTTTATGACCATCAATGCAACTTAAGTCTACTTAACTCTGTAGTATAGACATGACCTTAGAGGCTGCAGTGAAATACATTTTATTATTGTGAAACTGAGCCAGAAAAGGTTAAGCAACTAGCAGGCTACATGATCTAAATCTAGCCTTTCGAGACATATTTAAGAGTATGTAAATGGTAATTAGGGCCATTCCATGTTAGATAAACTAGAGCTTTGAAATGTAGAGTTGCATTGTTAGAGAATTAGAAGATAATTATTGTATTTGTCTGTGTTTATCTACATCTTGTTAGAAGTTAACAATATAATCAGATAGTTCCTGTCTGTCACTCTGTTCTATTGCAGGGGTTGGCAAACTTTGGCACACGGCCCATCAGGGTAATCTGCTGGTAGGCCGTGAGACATTTTGTTTACATTGACCATACATAGGTATGACCCCCTGCAGCTCCCAGAGGCTGCGGTTCACCGTTCCCAGCCAGTGGGAGTTGTGGGAAGCCATGGGCCACAGAGACATGCTGGCCACCGCTTCCTGCAGCTCCCATTGGCCAGGAACAGCAAATCGTGGCCACTGGGAGCTGCAGGGGGCTGTGCTTGAGGATGGTCAGCGTAAACAAAATGTTTCATGGCCTGTCAGCGGATTACCTTGATGGATCATGTGCCAAAGGTTACCAGCTCCTGTTCTATTGATTCAGAGATGAAAAGGTAATATTAACTTTTGATGAAGCTCGGGTGTAACAATATCATTGTCTATATTTCTCTTTGAAGTTTGTAGTAAACTATGAACTGTTTAATGGATAAATTACCTTATGCTGATGAATGCAAGTAATTTCCTGTGAATACATAGAAAATTTTACTTCAAAAGCTTTAATATTTCACCCAAGGAATACCTGGTGTCAAGAGGCTGCCCGACAGGGCCGCCCAGAGGGGGAAGGGGGCAAGTGGGGCAATTTGCCCCAGACCCCGCAGGGGCCCCCATGAGAGTTTTTCAGGGCCCCTGGAGCGGGGTCCTTCACTTGCTCCGGGGGCCCCGGAAAATTGTCGCAGGGCCCGGGCCCCCGGAACTTCTTCTGCTCCAGGTCTTTGGCGGCAATTCAGCGGCGGGGGGTCCTTCCACTCTGGGACCCACCGCCTAAGTGCCCCAAAGACTCACATTGGGGTCCTTCCATGATGAGTCTTCGATGGCAGGGGTTCCTTCTGTGCCTGGTCTTCGGCGGCGGGGGCCCCCCGCCGCCGAAGACCCCAGGCCCCCTGAATCCTCTGGGCATCCCTGCTGCCAGAGAACTATAAAAAGAAGTCTAAGGCCCTGATCCTGTTATCTGAGATCTGCTTAAGCTTTGTCAGGGGAAGTTTGAGTCAGAAGACTAAGGTCTTCAGCTCCAGTCTGGATCACCCTGATATTGGACATTGGACTATAATCTATTGAACTAATTCTGAAAGAACTCTTTCCAACTTTGAAACTCACCATTTCTCCCATCAAATTGACCTAAGAAATGTATTCAAGTCTGTATATATACCTATATCGATCTATCTATATCTTTTAACCAATACACTCTCTTTCTTCTTTTAATAAATCTTAGTTTAGTTAATAAGAATTGGCTGTAAACATGTATTTGGATAAGATCTGAAATATTCATGGACCTGGTAGACAATGTGAATGATCCTTTGGGACTGGAAGAACTTTTTATACTATGAACAAGATTTTCAGTAATCTTCATCATATTTGACTTGACTGACTGAGTGGGAGTCCAGGGATGGATTACTTTAAGGGTGCTGTGATTTTGGCTTTCAGGTAACCAGTAAGGTATTGTAGAAGCTGTTTTGTTGCTGGCTTGGTGAATCTAATTATTACAATAAACCACCGGTTTTGGGAACTGTCTGCCCCAATCTTTGGGGTTTGCGCTGATTGAGCAATCTCATGTGGTGCCCCTGGGACTCCAGTCACAATTATTTATTACACTGCTTCTGTACTAGAACTTCAACTATAACTACCAATGCATTTTACTCAGGACAAATAGTTGAGCTATATCATCATGTTTTTAATCTAATCTTAATTATAGGGGAAGTTTATTCATTTACATTCACTTCTGGGATTCATAAAGTTGAAATTTTAATATTTTCTTATTAAAATCACCAGAGGGAATAGGATATGAAAAGCATGATTCACATACTAGTGAAGTAGCTTGAAAGCAGTGGTTTGATAATTTTGTTTTTATTCGCTATGAGGAACATTTTCAAAGGGTGCGTGGGAGGTAAAAACTCCCTTTACTAATCTCAAAATTTACCCCACACTCTACAGATTCATGAAGAATTCATGCAGTTGTTACAGAGATTTCAGGGCAGAATATGCTCCAAAAATGTGGAGCATATCATATGATCTTTAAGTAAATCCTCTGGGTAAAATCTTTCTTAACTTCTCTGAAAGTTTGCTTCTGTAGGATTAAAAAGGTAAATTTTTTGAGCTAGTAAAAATCAAAATCAGAATACTAACGGGCTACATGCTTTGTTTTCATGTGCAGAGCAGTTTTGTTTAAATATCTGTATTAATTACACAGCTGTTTGTTGTGCTCTCAGTTGTGTTTCAAACAGTAGGATTTCCTCACACTGGGTTTTCCTTGTCCTGTGTTTCTAAATGAAATATGAATTTTTCAAGGGACTCCATTTTCTCTGTCCAAGGCAAATACAAGTATTATGCCATAAGAACCATTCTAAAGGATTCCCATAGAATTACCGGGGATTTTTCATCACTACTATTATATGTCTCTGTCTATGAAATATATGAATTGTGCATTTCCTGTAAGTCAGTTAAGTTGCCATAACATGGTTTAAGGTCTAGGAGTTACCAGTAGGAACAGCAGGATTGGGGAGGACTAAAAAATAAAGGAGAGAAAAGATATTGCATTTTAAGGACCAAATTCAACTTTGCAGGTGCAATTAGCTCCTGTTGGAGACAATCTGCTTTAAAATCCATTTGGGGCTCCATAGGACTGCTGCTGATGGGATTGCCCTAGGAAACTTACTAATCAATGCACCTTCTGGCTAACCTGATCCCTTTGGACCCCACCTACTTTATGAGACACATTGCTGGCTTAAACTTCTCAGCAAAACATGGTTTATGGATGGTTTACTCCATTGCATTTACTCCTGCAGATTTTCCACTACTATGGACCTATAGCCTGGATTCTACTGTCTGTTCTGGAGATAAAAAGGTTTATCTTGTAATAAACCAAGCTTTCAGAATGCTGTAGCAGCAAAAACTTTCAGAAGTTTGGCAGTAGGTAGCCATTTGGACTCAAATGGGAGTTGGATAACAAGGGGACTTTCAAAGCTGGTGTCTGAGTGCTCAGTGGCTGCCCTGAGCACTCCAATAGGGCAGAGTGGGGATGTGGTCTCATGGATGGGCACACAGAGAATTTGGAGAAGTATTCAGCAGCTTGTATTATTTGTATTATGCTAGCACCTAAAAGCCCCAAACAGATTGGGCCCCTTTCATGATAAGCTCTTGTCACTGGATCTCTGGTTGCAGCCTCCCATTTACCAACTATGACTCCTTTAGCAAATCTAATTTGGGCTCGTCACTGCAGGCAACTTTCTTTCAGGTAAAATGACCAGTGGCTAATTAAAGTGACTCAAAACAGTGTTTTAAAACAAACATTTTCTATTTACCCAAAGGTACATAACAAGCAGATAAAAGGATTAAAACAAAAGGCCTACACCATAGGTCTTACCTAAACCGTATATGTTCCACACAAGTTTTAGTAAGTTCCATTTAGCCCAGGTACCTTGACTTTGGGGCTGGAATGAACAGGCTGCTCTACTTCAGGTTCTTGGTTTCTCTGTCCTGCAGCATTTACCTCCAGCAGTCATGGCCCACTTACCCTCCTGTCTCTCAAGGCAGGATTTATTTAAATGTATTTATTTATTACCATTTAGTGTCCTTTTACTTTTGGCCCCAGCCCTGAAAAAAACAAGCCTGTTAATGTGGCTGGAGCTGGGAAGGTAGGCATTTCCCAGTTAATAGCCCAATCACTGTTCTCTTAAGGGCTCTTAGTATTTGCCATGGAGATCTCATCTCTGTCATGGTTTCATTTCCTGTTTGCTCTTCCTAGCAGCTCCAGACAAAATAATATCAAATAGGTAATAGAGGTGTATGTAGTAGTCATAAAAATATATAGCTAGGTATCTCCCTCATCCTCCATAGCTCTCTTCAAGCATATGAAGAAAACTTCCCTTGTCCTAATAATGTTACAGTGTAAGACTCTCAAGGGCTGCTCCAGGTATCCAAACTTAGTTGTGTTGGCTGAATTATTAGAACCAGGAGACAGAAGTTAAAGAGCTCAAGCAGCAACCCTCACTGGCTGCTATGCATTCTAGGCACCCTTAAAAACCCACAGAACAGAATAAGGACCCACACATGCACACAAGAGAGAGAAATAAGGAAAAAGAGGAGGGGGGGATTTACTGAGGGTTAACAGAATTAATAAAGAAGGAAGAGGAGAGTAAGAATTAGGATCGAGACTAGGAAAGGTGGAGGTAGAAGGAATGAGTTGGGGCACACAGTTGTATTAATTTAGTTGAACTATCATGCCAAAGATGTAACATAACCCAGTTACTGTCCAACATTAAACAGGGTGAAACAGTCTAGAGTTTGATATAGAGAGAGCTTAGAATGCTTAATACCATGGCAAACATCATAAGATTCAGACTGAAGGTTAGAAATTTATTGATTAATTCTTTCCCTTGCATGTTTCAAAGCAAGGTAAAAGAGCAATGAAACTGAAACTGATTACAAAAAAGAAAATTATAACCTATACTTTTTTTTTTTTTTTTTTGAGATAGTTAACATTGGTCAAATTCTCATTTAAACAGGCTTTTTTGGTGGTGGAGAAAGAGATAATTCTATTGTTTAATTTTGAATTCAGAATGATAGTTACAGAAGGGAGAGAGAAGATTTTGCTGGGGTTGGTCCTGCTTGAAGCAGGGGGCTGGACTAGATGACCTCCTGAGGTCTCTTCCAACCCTAATCTTCTATGATGAAGAGATAGGATGGATGGCAAAGATAGAGGAAATATGGCTTTTGTTGATACAGAATGGATACAGAGTGGCTAGTCAGTCACGGATGGATGCTTTAGGCTGGCAGGATAGCCAGGACAGCTGATACTCTGGAGGCCAGTTTACCATCCCAGTCAGGGACATCTGGTTGGTCTGGTTAGATCCCTTTCATTCACTGATATCTTGTCTTACTCTGCCGGTGCCAGGCAGTATAGTTGATTTCAGGATCAGATGAAAAGGGGTGGGAAGGAGGGAAGATGGAGAGGGGGCAGGAGGAAGATTGGGAAAGAAAAAAGCAAAGAGCAGGCTCGCACATGCAACAGGTTGGGTTCTGGTGCACTGATATGGTCAAGCATCACCCCCAAGGTCCGGTGTCTCAGCAACAATCCTTCCACTGCAGCCATGGTGATGGTAAAAGTTCTTAATCTGTTCTCTCCCAACGTCTCTTTTTAAGGGCCCCAAACAGGCAAGGGGTGGAAAAAATCCATCCTTTCATTATTTTGTCCATCTGTTATGCCTAAATTCTGACACACCAATTTTGGTTCCTTGATTTCTGCTCCTCTTGTTTACCCATCATAAAAAGGTATCAGTAGGCCTTTTGTTTAAATTAACACATTGTGTCTCCTTCTCACATCTTTACTTAAGCAGTTTTATACAACAAATCATTGAGACAATTCATGAGCCTTTACGCCCTTGTCACCAGTTGAGCTTACAAATTAGGGCATTCCTTTAGGCCCAATTATCACAACACACTTAATAGGAGGGGAGGGGTTGACTAGGACAGCTCACAGACCCTACAGTGAAGCACTTAACTATATTATGAAGATTCATGAAGCAAGTCACGGAAAGGAGGCAGTAGGACAGAGAGACAGGACTCACAAAAAGCAGGACAAGGTGCCCAAACCCTCCTAACTGAATATAATTGTTTTTTAGGATATTAGATGGTGTATTTTACAATATTAACATGCACATGAAATAGCATTTTTCAACTGCACAAGAACAAACCACCACAAGAGTTGTAGATTTGATCAATCAATTGATGCCCTTGGAACAATGTGATTTATGAACTGGCTTCTTAAGTGCTAATCAGTGGATGATTAGCCTTAAGCAATAGATTACCGTCCTGTTAATAGTATTTATGCTAGTTAGAATAACGAACAAGATTAGAATTTTCTAACACATCAAAGGAGAGATTCCCCATTATTCACTCATACTCTGAAGCATTTAGGAAGAACTAGGGGAGAGACAGTGAGAGAGAGAGAGAGAGCGAGCACTGCTTGTAGAACAGATGTCTTAAGCATACACACTGAATTCTAATGAGATGGGCTGAGGCAGTGATCTGTTCAGGCTAAGATTCATGTTGAAGTCAAAAGCAAAGCTAAGCTTTGGGTTCATATTCAGTGACATTTTAAGAGTTCTTCCATCTAGGCCACACCAAACCTCATTCATTCATTCATTCATTCTCTCTCTCTCTCTCACACACACACACTTTATAAATCACAAAGTAATGTAAGCATTACAGACTTCACACACTGCTAGCATGCTTGTGATTGCTCCAGAAGCCCTGGCTCTAGTGATAGAAGGTGAGAACAATAAAGTTTCTATTTTTTAATCTGTTGCTAATTTTAGCAGGCTTGCAACATGTTTGCTTTTGAGGTGTGAATGCAGATATGTAGATGTGCAAGAGTCTTCTCTTGGCGATGTGGGGTAGGGAGAGGTTGATTTTTCCGCTCAATCATTTGCAATACCTTTAAAACTAAAGAATTTGTGGCCCTGTGAGTTTCAGATATGGGGTGCAGTACACACTGCCATGTGTATAGAATGTGCAGTAACTGATTATACAAGTTGGTGATCTGGGACGAGGATGAGATATTTACTATAGTATACTAAGAAGCTGGTATCGTCCCGTAGCTAGGGCATTAACCCAGACTTAAGGGACCTGGGTTCAAGTTCCTGCTGTACCACAATCTTCTTGTATGGCTTTGGGCAAGTCACGTAGTCACAGTGCTTCAGTTTACAGATTGTTACCTGCTAGGCAAGGTTTGGACAGACAGAGCCATGAAGAGTTTGGTGGTAGGGCAGAAAAGCTGGTGTGTCAGGGAGCTGAGACACAACTTGGCAACTGAGAGGTTTGCTGTTGCTGAGTTTGGGAAGGTAACACAGTAACTCATATTTCTGGGAACCCTAGCAGGGCATTGCATTGGCATAGTCAAACAGAATTTACACACAGCTTGACATTTGACTGAGGTTTACACTTCAGGCACTGGTATAATAGCTTTAAGTGATTCTCAAGTGGGAAAACTGGTTCTAGTCCAAGAAAGGTTACAGGTTTTATTATTTTCTGTTTATTTTGGGTACAAGAAAATAGAACATGAGCAAAGAAACATATGCCAAATACACCAGAACAAAAAAAGAGAATCATACTCAGATCGCTGCATATTCTATACAGGAAAAAGGCCAGATGAGCTGAAAAATCTACTCAAAGAGGTCAAATGGCTTCCTGAGATACATCTGAGGTCCCAGACTTTAGAGCTGGAGAGAGACTGCAGCTGAAAAGGGTTCAAATCCAACCCAAACAGGAAGTGAGGGAAAAGGAATGCCATCATGAAATCAAGATGTGGGGACTAAGGATTGACAATCATCAAGCAATAATCAATCATACCCATGGAACACCCAGCTGGGATAAGTTGTGCCCTGCATGCACAAAAGCTGACTTGTAGAAGGATATCTTATCACTTTTGAAAGGCTATGAAAAGTACATAAAGTACCAGAGGACAAAAAGTCCCCACACTGATTGCAAAGCTGTCTAGTAAAGTGTTGAATGTATTTAACAAAAGGCCAGTTGAACAGGCTTTGAAATATGAGTTTTAAAAGGCTGTATTGCAGAGGTTTCAAGTTACTCCTGAAATATAGAGAGAAAAATCTAGAGGTCTCAGAATGAATATGATGAGTCAGAGAACATACGTACAAATCATGTGATTTGATGAGAAAGTGGGCCAAGAGGAAGGGGGCAGAGAATTATGACCAGTCGTTTGAGCTCTTTGTGCAGGAATAGTTCCTTAGAATATCTTCTGAAGAGATCAGGCAAGCTATTTGGAATAAACCCCTGGATTCTGTCCCAAAAGCAGCAGATTTAGCCGATGCCTTGTACAAGTGAAAGTGCCTAGTGAGCACAAACCTCAAAGGGAGGGGCAAAAGCTCACTGTAAAAGGGGACCTTATTTTACCCCTGGAGAAAAAGGAGGAGGCACTCACTTCCCCAAAACAAATCCCCTCTTAGGAATCTCACTAGCAGAACCCTTGAGAAAAAGGAGGATCCCCAAAGAGTCCAAGGCACTAATTGCTTCTCAAGTAATGGATAAGTTAGGGTTCACACCCCTCCTCTCTACAGTCCAGTCAGCCTTTGAAATGTTCCCTTCTGAAATGTATCCCCAGATATAGTTCTGTGCATTCCATGCCGTTTTCTCCATGCTGGACATTGTGGGTCCCATGCTGTGTCCTACCAAAAGGGAGAAGAGAGAATCTTGATTGTACTGGATTTTGCCAGTAGGCATCCAGAGGTTGTGGCTTTACCTAATGTAGAAGTTGACTCTCTATTTTCAGCAGAGTGGGTTTCCCTAAAGAGAGTTTTAATCAGATTATAGGTTAAATTTCACATCCCAGGTATTCAGTGAATTATGGAAATTGTGTGGAGTGAAACAACTAAAGGCTATCTCATATCACCCAGAGAAAAATGGTTCTGTGGAGAGGTCAATGCTGGGGATGTCTGTAAACAAGAGGACCCAGGTCTATCTGTTATTTGCTTATACAGAAGTGCCACAAGCATCAACAGGTTTGCCTCAGTTGATCTTCTATACAGAAGAAAAGTGAGGGGACCTCTGGATCTCAGAGACTCTTGGAAAGAGGAAACTGAGACAGAGGATATATGAAGGTTCAGAAAAAAGAGAGTTAAGACCTATGATGGATGTGGTTCAAATTAACCTCACTAACAGCCTGACCAAACAAAAGGCTTGGTCTGATAAAAATGCTTGTGAATGCTCTTTTGAAGTAGAGGACTCTGTGCTGCTGCCAATCCCTGTGAAAAAATACAAAATGCAAAACACTCATGGGAGGACTCTTTAGAAGTGATTTAAAAGGGTGAATGAATGCACATAAGTAAAAAGATCTCACAGTAAAGCTGCCACACAAATGGTATATATTACTAACCTTAAGCTTATAATAGTGAATAAGCAATGGTAAACAGTTTGTTGTGTTGAAGGGGAAATTGAGGCATCAACAAATGGATTTGAGGGCTGGATGCGAAAATGACTCATCACTTGAATGCACTGAGGTATGTAGTGGGTTGATGCACACTGAGAAGCAGAAGTATGTCTCTACTGCAAGCATGTATTCTGCACTAAGCCAGGGAGGACTCAGTGATGACCCATAAAATCATCACTATGGAATCCCAGTCTGCACCAGTTGGACCTGCCATACCACTAGTAAAGTGCAAGAGCACAGTCATACAGAAAATACACAGCATGCTGTATTTATAGAGTCTGACAGTTCCTGTGCATCACCTCTTGGTCCCCAAGAACAACACCACTAAGATTTTGCATTGCATATGGAACATTCAAAGTTGTCACTGTTCCAAATGCTTATCCATTGCCCAGAGTTGATGATATGCTCGATATCTTAAATGCTAAACTATTTTGAGCAAAACTTGATCTTGTGAAAGGTTATTGGCAGATAACCTTTAAATGAAAATGCACAGAAAATAAATCTGTTGTTATTATTGATATGTGACTGTAGAAGTTTGAAATGTTACCTTTTGGATTAATTAGTGTTTGACCAGCCTCCAAAAAGTGGCTCCATCAAATGTTAAATGGATTTTAACAGTGGTTCTTAACCAGGGGTCCGGGGCCACCTGGGAGGCCATGAGCAGGTTTCCCGGGGTTCGCCAAGCAGGGCCAGCATTAGACTCTCTGGGCCCAAGGCAGAAAGACAAGGCTCCACTGCATAGGGTTGAAGCCCAGGGCTCTGCGCCCCACCACTCAGGACTGAAGCTAAAGCCTATGAAATATAGCTTTGTGGGGGACTCCTGCTTGCTACCCTTTAATGCCAGACCTGGCTTTTATATGTAGAAAAACAGTTGCTGTATCACAGGTGGGCCATGGAGTTTGTATAGCATGTTGGAGGGGTTTAAGAAAGAAAAGGGTTGAGAACCCCTGGATTACAAGACTTTGCAAGAGACTATGTTGATGACATTGCAATATTTAGCAACTCTTGGGAACTGTACTGTGAATTCTCCAAGGTGTAGGTCTGATTGTTAAGGCCTCTAAACGTAAAATTGGAGCAGCCAAAGTTCCTTATTTGGGATGTGGGTAAGGGTTAATCAAATCTCACCTGACCCTTTGAAGGGAGAAGCTATTATTAATTGGCCTGTGCCTCAGACCAAAAGGCAAGTCCAATCTTTCATAGGCTTGGTTATCTACAACTGCTGATTTCTGTGTGGGTTCAGTGAGGTTGTATCTGCAACAGATTTGCAACAAAAAGATAAAGCCAAACAAGTAGTGTTCTGGCTGCTGATCAAGAGGGTTTTGATAAACAAAATCTTGTTAGAAAAACCTACTCTGGCCAGTCCAGATTTTGACAAAATATTTGAACTCTGTACAGATGTATGAGACTTTTTTTTTTGACGCAATGCAAAACACCCCACACACCACTGGGGGAAGAACCTGCATGGAGTCTACACTAGACAAGGCTTCTACACTCAGCAAGGGAAAGGAACTTTATCTGGAGATGACCTTCAGAAGAATAGATTTCAAAGGTTTACTAGACTATAAAGAGAAGTGGCTTGAACCTGTACATTATTCTTCACCTGAGGAGACAAAGGAACTGAGCACTCTGGTCAGCCATGCTGGAAGAAAGGCTGGTGAGAAAGACGTCTTTGAATAAAAGGACTTCAGTTTGGTAAGTTAGACTGAAGTCTTAGAAGTGTAGTCTTACTTTTGTTTGTAACCATCTCTCTCTTTATTCTTTATATTTGATATCATTTAAACCAGTGTCCTTTTATTAATATATGTACCTTTACTATAAACCAGCTCAGTGCTTTGATTGAAATAGAGTAATTGTTAACCCCAGTTAAGGCAAAACTCTGCAGTGTATTGTCTTTTTAAAGGAGCAGCAAACTTCATAAAGTTTTGAGAGCGTCATGGGAAGAGGGAGCTGTGCACTGCAGAAAGACTTCTCTGACGAATTTGGGAACTGGGGTTTACCGATTTACCTGCTAGGCAAGGTTTGGAGTGGCAGAGTCCTGAAGAGTTTGCTCACAGAGCAGACAAGCTGGTGTGGACACAGCCTAGCAATAGCAAAGCTCTCACTTGCTAGGGCTGAGAAGGATAACCTAGTAATTCACAATTCTGAGAACACCAGCAGGATGACCCAAGGACTATGTAAATACCTTAGGTGCAAACATGCAATGGTTTAGATGTTTTTGATAAGCTAGCTCAGTAGCTACTTGGCTCACTTGCTTAGCACATTTTGCAGGTTTTCAATTTCATCCTTCGTTCTCATCATTTAGTTTTTGTCCATAGACTCTCAGTGCAAGAATAGCAATCACCACCCTATAGGCTCATTTACCAGGATTTTCTTTTCAAAGCTTCATTAGCTCAAAGGAGCTGCCAACTCTGAAACAGTTGTTTTTTTTTGTTTTTTTTTTTATACTAGCATCACATTCTCCAGCACCATAAAATGTTCTTTTGTCCTTCTGATGAAGTCTCTCACTGTGCAGTGAGCAGTGAGTGACTTGAGCCCTTGTGATGCAGCAAGAGCAAGAGACCATAAAAACAGCAACTTTGTGTTTTGTATCGAGAACAGCAAAGATTAGGGCAGACAAAAAACAACCTCAAGAAGATCTGTTGTGGCAGTTTTCACATTACTGTCTGCTATGAATTGTTTCAAATAGAATCCCTCTTGATACTCACACATATATCTCTACTTGTAAAGTTTGATCTTTTTATGTACATTGTGTACTTTGCTAAACCTCTGCCTGAAACGATCAGTAATTTTCAGTTGAGTTATAATCCTCACCTGTTACTTGATTATGGGATTCTGGTGCAGATCTGTCCAGGCAGATTAAAAATACAATTCAGCATACATTTTGAATCAAGTATCAAACCTACAACCCAATATCCACATAAAGATATGCTGAGATGTTTAGTTTGTCCATTACAGGATTCTAGTGCATTTTGTTCTCAAAATAAACCAGCTGCCTCCTGTATAGTTAAAAAGGCATATTTATGTCTAATAAAAGGCTATTGTACTGCACCGATGCTAAAACACATTCTGATGAGCTTATCTGCTGTCTTTTGATAGTCTCCTATGTCATTAGAGTCTGAGAACAGAATTTTTCCAGTTGAGTTTCGAAAGCTGTGCAAGACTTTCAATTACACAAGGATTTTCTGTCTGAAGCAACTATGAAAGCCCATATGTTAAAAGATCTTTGTGCAACTATGAATCCTATAGGGTGTCCCGATATGATCTGGAACAAGTAGCATATGCGATTAAGATAAATGACATCAATTATTCCACCCACTGGGAGTCAGTCATCAACTATTTTTATTATTGTAACTGCACAGGACTTCACAATTGATAATGCAGAATACACACAGTTCAGAAACTTTTGATAAAAAAAAAATCTTACAAGCCCTAGAACCTGAACTGAAGGAGGATCTCCTTCAGCTGCTATATAGCATATATCCTTAGTAGCTGCCAGGGAGTGACATGATACTCTGACAGGTCTGACATACTTTGCAGTAGAGGGCAATGTGCATATACACATGCTAACCTGAGAATCAGAAGAATTTAGTTCAGAAAAGTTAATAGTAAAAATGGCAATGGATTGGTTCATATCTACTAAAGATGAGAGTGTCAAAGAGTGGAGAGGCCACATTACAATACCTTAATTTGTAAGTTATATATTAAAATTCAAATATCAAACTGAAAGCCTATAATTCTGATTTCAAGGTCTAGGAAAGAGCTATTGCTCAGATATTCATTCAGGTAAATACATGCTTTTGGGTATGAAAACAAATTATTTATGGTTTCATTTCTGTCAAAACTTACAACAAATGCACAAAGTATCAGTTGACTTACAATAAACCTAGTATATATTTTAACTCTTTAATAAGATTCCTGTTACTAACAGTTCCATGCATCTTTTCTCTCTGTTGGTAGCAGGTTCGTAAAACTACCTGAAACTACCATTTTTACTTCCCAAATACTAATGAAGAAATAGCTATTGTAGCACCTTCCAAATATCCAAAATAGATTTAAAAAGCAGAGTTGCACGTTTTTGATTCTGAGGTAAGTTTTACTTCTTTGCAGAAACTGACTTTTCCACATAATCTGAAAACCAGTGAAAAATGAGAAATGAGACAGCAAAAACATGATGATGAAATGCTGCACCCATTGAAGTCAAAGGCACATATCCCATTGACTTCAGTGGGGCCAGGATTTCGCCCCATTTTCCATGAAGGCTTCCATTCTCCCCTGCCACTGTACACTGGTTTTAACAACTAGTAGCTTAGTATAGTGAGGTTGTCAAAGGTCTAGTGTACTGATGAGATGAGATTTTATACGATGATGGAACAGTTAAGGCATATTGATACTGTATTCTCGCCTCTGAATATAAGATTTTGAAGAGTCAGTTGAGGTGGGCCTGTTGAATAAGTAGATATTTCTCAGGTTTAGGGGAGTATCCCAATGACATGAAATCTAAACTGAAAAAATCTAAAGAATCTTCAAGGATGCTAAAGGCTGGCAAATGAGAGAGTAATGAATTTGCCAAGCTTTGGAAAAAAACTGTCAGTCTTATGGAATCACCCATCCTCTTATTCTCCAGAGTAGCTTGTTTCTCCCCTGATTTTCTTTAAAACCATTTGTTCTCCAGGAAAAACACATTCTTCCCGCCCACATTCCAGACCAGGTAAAAGTTCTTCAAGACGACTTATCTTTTGAATGTGCTAATGGAATCTGTAAAGCTGACTTGTTACTCCCAAAACCTTGGAATGTCTAACAAATGGCTATTTCATTTTGATTCTTTTAATATGCTAAAGGAAGATGATTTCTCTTGTCTTGTGCTCTTAAAATCCTCAGCTAGGCTGAATCTTCATTTAAAAATATTTGCTTTCAGTTCTTGCAGCACAGCTGGTTTTGAAAACTGCCTGGAGAGCCAGTGCATAAAATGTACCAACAACAGCTATCTTTTAACAAGCACTGTATGAACACAGCCATATTTGTATTTTATGAAGTATTCTAAAACTGTTGTTATGATACATTCTGAAATAACATTAAATAGCATAAGAACTCTAGACAGCAATGCAGCTTTTGGATTGGGTATCAGTCCTGTCACCCTTCAGTGCATTATACCCATTAAGTATATCCAAAATGGTACAACTTTCCCCACATTTTTGCGATATAATTTCCATTATGCACTTTAATAAGATGACACTTTATCAACAGACCTTCACTGAGTAAGTGACATTGTCCTTTCTTTGAGATCACATGAACTTTAATGATTTATAGTCTATGAAAAATTTCTGTCTGTTTTAGGCAGGTTTTGGAGAGGAGGGGAAAGCCACTCAGGGAGCTTCTTCATCTCTAGTGTGCTTACCTCCAGTAGAAGGTAGATGTCCCACTTAAAGAAATGCTAGTTGGGAGCCCAAACTGCCTGTCTAGTTCACCATATAAAAGTTAAACCACAAACATTGAGAAATCATTCTGGAAGACTTAATCCCTGAGGTTCAGATTCTTCCCTTGAGGTCAGATTTTTACAAGTATTCATATGTGTTGTGACCCTTGACCTTTGCAACTTCGAGGGACTTGGGCCTGGTCTACACTAAAATGTAGTTCTACCTAGCTACCTTGCTCAGGGCTGTGAGAAATGTTCACACCTTGAACGTCGTAGCTAGGTCAACTTAAATCTGGTGTAGACATGGCTGGGTCGATGGAAGGATTCTTCCACTGACTTAGCTACCACCTCTTGGAAAGGTGGAGTAACTACATTGACTGAAGGGGTTTTTCCATCAATGTAGGAAGTGTCAACACTACAGCAGCATAGCTATAACACCATAACTGTGCTGCTGTAGTGCTTCTAATGTACCCTCAATAGCCCTACAGTCTTCATACCCCACTGTTAATTGGATTTTATCATCTCAAATTTCTTGTTGAACACAGAATTTTCCTAACTGAAGTGCACCATTAATCTCATCTATAATTTCTCTTGCTCAGCATAGTAAGAACAAGACCAATCAATCATTTCCTTTTATCTGACCTCCAAGTCCCATAATTAATTTACTCCCTTCAGTAATCTTAGAGGAGTGCAGTGTCAAATTTGCCTTTCACAATTTCATGTCAGCTAAGACACCACAGTGGTGGGCATAAAATGTAGAAACTTAGGTGGTAAAATACTGTGGATAGATGTCTGAAGATGCACTTAACATCCATTTTCCAAGTCAGTTGGTGGAAATGAGGGAAATGCTGTTGTAATGGGTCGGAGCAATAGAAACATGCTATCAACCATTAAGTGCCTTCTTTACAGCTTTACATTTGTACATGTGTTTTATTCATTTCTTGAAACTTGGGGTAAATACAGAAGCGTACCCATTCGCCTTCCCTTATTTGACAAGCTCCTGGATTTGTAAATTCTTAGGAGAATCACTTTAAGATCAATTGTAGAATTGGCTTGAAGGATTAGTAACAGGTTATTTACCCTCTCCCATCTAGGTTGTCAGCGCAAATTCAGCTCAAGTCAGCAGTGACTAAGAGGTATCATCACTGAACCCTGGTAGATATGAAAGCGTAGAGTAGTGAGTGGGTTCAACCCAGATCCTAGTGGACCCCTTTACCAAAACCACCACCACAGCTGGCACTGCTCAGCTCGCCTCTCTCAGAAGAAAGGCCATAGACACCAAACAACTTATCCTTGGTTCCTGCTGTTCTGGATGGTGCTGCATGGATTCCTGCTGCCTATACTGTATTTGTTCTGTGAACATGGGACTGCGTGGGTCTAACAGGCCTTTTTGCCTTGTTTTCTGCCTTAGGATGAGATTAATCGTTTTGAAGTGTTATATACAATAATCAATTCAGACTTTGTTTTGAAATAAAAACACTGTAAGACTAGCTCTCTAAAGGTTTAATGAGAGGCAGCCTCATAGATGACCTTATTCACAGGAATTCTTGCACTGTTTCCATTCTATTTGTTTGGTGCTACAGGATAAGGCAATGCCAACACAGTGGTAACCGCTTGCGCTGCTGTTAATTTTAACCACCCTATCAATAAGCAGCTGCCTTTCAAGTTATAAAAAGGATTCCATTATCATCAAGTTAAGAGAATGAGATCATTTGTACTAGTAGTGCTATGAAAAGCTGTAACATAGCTAAAACCTGACAAGCTTAAAACATACCTAGAGATGAATTTATCATTGTACAAGAAACAAGATAATAAGAGCCTCTTTTAAGTTACTAAAATTCTAATGGAAATTGACCACAACCACTGTTAAAAGCTGTAGCTCCTTAGTAAAATATTAAACTACCATCACAGTAAAAATAATTAAATCAATCAAGCATCTGGTAGATAAAGACAAGGACATTTTGAGAGAAGACTGGAACCACTCATAGAAGAGTTTTACTGTGAGAAGTAGCTTTGTAAAGTACTGCATTGTGGGTTCTGCATTTACTGTGTCTCACTGATTTTCATTTCAACTTTGCTCAGTTTACCAGTAAAAGGATGATTTTTCTAACTGCTGTCTCTGCATACTCACCTTGGGTCTGAAAACAAAGTTGTGTCTCTCTAAATCTTGCTTGATCACTAGTTACAAAGAGTGGGATCCCACAAAAGGTACTTCATCACATAGACCTCAGGTTCGGCATGTAAATCTCAGGTTTAGGCTCTACTGCAATCCACAGAACTCCTGCTGAACCTGTAGGTGCCTAAACTCACTTGGTGCCTAAGTTTTCAAGGAAGAAATTCTCTTGATGCTTCATTCTAGGCATCCAGTAGTTTATCTCCCACCTAAGTTACAGAGTGAATCATGAACTCAGGGAGGTGAGGCATTTGCCCCCAGTGTTGCATGAAGGGTCTGATCCAGTAAGTGTACTCAGAGGCTGCCTCCCAGATCCGCTCTTTTTTAAAATCTGGAGGAGGAGCTGGTGGTCGTGAAGCTCACCTTTTAAACTTTCATCCCAGGTCTTTAGAGCACTCACCTGGAATGTGGGAGACCCAGACTCAACTCTCCCCCTCTCTTCCAGAAGGGTCTTCCACATCCCAGATGAGTGCTCTAACCACTGGGATGGAAGTTATAAAGGTGGGCGCCATCACCAGTTCCTCCATCCATTTTTGTGTGGAGTGAGGCAGGCATCTAACTCATTCCTGGAAAAAAAAAAAAAAAAAAGAGCTTAGGCACCTAAACCTTCTGACTTCAGGAGATGAGTTCTGGTTCATGGATTGCTAGCAGAGATAAGCACCTCTCTGTGAGGGGCAGGGCTTAATCAACTTGCCATGGACATCTCCCATTGGCTAGTTTAGGTGGCTCTGCACCTAGCATGCTGGCTTTTATGGTTCACATTGTAAGGCTGCTCTCTCTGCCCATTCATTGTGTAGAAAGCATAGGTACTTAATTCAGGCTTGATGAATCAGAATGTCGTACCTGCGGTTTTCTAGATGTCTAAAAAGTTAGGCATCACGACACAGAGCATTGCAAAACCTAAGCACCTTTGTGGATCTGGGCCAAAGATTCTGTAGGCCAAATGCTTCTCTCAGTTCAGTTTGAAACCTCATTGTCTTTAGAGTGTGCCCTGAATTATCTATTGCTTTAGTGGAATGGCATAGATGTAATTGAGGGTATAATTTGAAGTTAACGGCATTGTACAGGTATCAATGCAACTGGAATTTAGTTAATTTTATTATGTGAGCCAAAAACATTTCAATTAATTTTACCTTCCCAGAGTAGCAATAGTTCTGCAGGGATGAGAGAAAAAATGTATTTGTATCACTAAAGCAAGCAGAAAGGACTGGGTAACACAAAGAACAGATTTGATAAGGAAGGAGTAATTTTTACATAACCATTTTAAACTCCTACTTTAAACCACCCCCTTGCAGAGGTACTGCAGCACATACGATATGAAAAACTCACCACCCACTGTTTGGACAAGCCTACAATATCCACACACACAGAGTGAGTTAAGGATGGAAATTCAGCCTCAATTCTGAATTTAATTGCCTTTCTAGTTTTATGCAAAGCACTTAACATTAATTTTTTTTAGTTTAATTTCTTGAGATTTTCCTTTTAAAAAAAAAATCAAAGGAAATAGAAGAAAGTGATTTTTGTGGGAACCTTCGAGACATTTTTTTTTCCTGGCAGTAGAATCAGATGCATGAGAGAAAGACATACCAAAGAGCATTTTAGAACTCCTTATTATGCAACCCTTCTGCCTGTTGTTGTCAGCAGCCACAAAGGCTAGGTTCAGATAGTTTTAAGAGGAACGCCTACCTAACAAATACCACTGGCCCAAGCACCCATGCAGAATTTCTGCAGTCACTAAATACCCTCCCATGACACCCTTAATAGGCAATAGCTTCCCCATTTGCAAGCACAGTGTGTGTATAAAACAAATAAAAAATTTACTAGGGAGGCAAAAAGATACAACAACAATCTATATGAATGATAAATAAAACATTTTCCCATAGCAACTTTGATCATACTCCATCTGCTGTAACAAACATCCAATAGGCAAATGTCCTTTGTCACATCACTTCCACTTTTCCCATCCACCAAAGCTCATTCACAGAGTTTGGTGTCAGTGCATAGCATAGTCCCAGAATCCTGAGGTGCACTCAGGCAGGCTTGTCTTTAGTCTGTTTGGAAATGCTGCCTGGTCCTGTCTTAAGCCTCCACTACGCAGCCTAGCTATAGGAATTTCAGCTTTATTTAATGCGAGGAGGAGAGGCCTCCTCAGAGCTCACCCTACTCTGTTACTGTCCTCTGTGGTTTCAGCAAAGTGCCCTCTCTCTGCACCATCTCCCTCCACAGTCCTCCCAACAGTGCAGGATCCTCCATGGAAGGGAACCAGTAGCATATAGATAAGCTTGGCAGAATTTTTTTTAAGCATAATTAATAGTTATCAATATTTATTTTAGATAATTTTTTCAATGTTTATCCATTTAAATTCACAGTTGTGAAAAATGATGATTTTAATGCTTTTTTCCTATTTTTAGTTATTTAAATTTTCACAGTTGTAGAAATTATTGGGAGGTCAGATAACTAATGTCAGATATTGAATTTCAACAAATTAAAGCTTTATAACTGTTAAAACACAAATTATAAACTTCACATGTCAAAAACAAACAAAGCAAGTATCCTTAAATCAAATTCCAATACATTCTTGAGCAATTTAAAAAAAACAAAAAAACTTTGCCTACCTGTAAATTTCTATTATTGATAGATTTTTTTTTAAAAATCAGTGTGTGAGTGGATGGTGAAGTAAATGTTAATTAACGTTTACCAATAAAAATTGAATCTTTTCTAGCCTAACTATAGAGCCCTTGAGCAGCATCTTTACCACAAATTAGGAATAATTTTCCCCATCTTCTTTTTCAATTCAGTTCTAATACCCAATGTGACAAAGTTCCTGCTCCACCTTGGTGGGTCCTGCGCTTATTGGCAGATTTGTTCACCTCAGTGATCTTCCCCTCTTGTGGAACCCACAGTCTGGGTCAGCTCCTCCTGTGTCTGATCAGGAGTTGGGAGGTTTGGGGGGAACCCGGGCC
>NC_133773.1:83867864-83931900 GCF_003597395.2 Chelonoidis abingdonii
TAGCCTGCCTTGATTGGCTGCAGGTGTTCTAATTAAAGTAGCTATCTCTACTGCCTTCTAGAGAGATCTTAACTGGCTCCAGGTGCCTTGATTAACCTGGAGCAACTGGCATTTGGTTACTAGGGTCCTATTGGTATCCAAGGGGTGGGCGGGCGAAGTTACCAGGGTACTAGGGATTTGTTTAGCCTGGGGCTAACATACCTGTTTCTCAGTACTTTACTGTAGCCATCTGGCCTTGCCCCATCACACCAATCATTTCTTGGTTTGTGTATAGTTTTGGTGATTCAGAAAATGTCCTTAAGGAATTCTGAGTAGAAAGCCTATGCAAATAAATCTCTCTAGCCACACTCTCCTCTGTTCATCAGTAGGTGAGGCAGAAAATCCCTTCCCCTCTAGAGCTTCGGATCAGAGGGCTTATGGTGTAATGATCACCAATGTGAATATGTTGCTGAAATCTATCCTATAAATATCTATGAATTTTTCACAACATATTTATTGTCAAAGGCTATAAGAGATCTTTGAGAATCTATATTCTGTAGGAAATTGGTTAGTCCATGGTTTCTTGACTCTAGACTATAATTGGGTTACTGAAGTAATCTTTTGTATAGCAACAGAAGAACAGTGAAGCAACAGCATGACCACAACTGGTCTCTTACTCAGTCTAGAGCAGAGGGGTAGACATGTTTGCACCATTCTGCAGTCCAGCGATTCCCTCACTTTCAATCTATGGAGTAAGTATGCACATCCAATGAGATGCGGTGGCAGTTAGGGAGAACATAAAGATCACTACTGCTCCACCATGACCTAGAATACACACCCTGGCCACCAACTTAAGGAAAAAAAAAAATCAAGAAAAATCTTTCTGGTCTCATGCCACAACACTTCTTGCAGAAGATAAGAATGTTCACAGAAAATGGTCTGAAGCCTGCATGGCTTCCGACATACTGAACAAAAAAAAAAAATCTAATTGAGGACCCAACCGTGTAAGTGCTCGGCTTTTCTGCCCTATGGCGCATAGGGACAGCTCTAAGCCATATCTGCACCCAACATGAAAGATGTGCATACTTTCTGATGTAACAGATTGCGCTGATTCTGTCAGTCATTACAGATCATGTCACTGTGGCTGCCACCCATGTGAAATCTACTGTAATCCTACAAGACTTTTGTTACAAAGCCTTTCCTACACATCTGTAGTACTTGCTATTCTAAATGAATTCCCTGCTTTAGTGAGACACTAAGCCATGTTTCAGCCCAGTGTCAATTTTTGTGGTTGAGATACAAGTCCATGACAATGTAGGCTTTTAAACAGAACAATCATGAAGACCTCTATAACCACCACCTCATGTTTATAATAAAATACTATTCTGGCAGAATTTCAAACTTTCATGATACAATATTAACACTTCTGAATGTATTTCAGCGTTTTTCACAATAATTAAATTCAAACACTGAGTAGATTAGAACCCATGCTTCTCTACACTGAAGGGATCAAGTCTCTATTGTTTTATACTCATTCATAGAATCTGGCCATTCTGATGTTGTATAAGGTGCTGAGCAACATCAACTCCCAATTAAGTTAATAAGAGCTGAGGGAGTTCAGCACCTTACTGGAAGTATTCAGCAACTTGGAGGGTCAAGCTGTGAGCATGTAGCAGCATGGCACATTGATGGCAGGCCTGGCAATATGCCAGTTTAAGTTTGCACAATGCTCCTGCGGTATTTTGCACTATGCACCCTGCTGCACAGTCTTTTCATGTGGCAAATATTTTTTTTTAAAAAAAGTGATCCAACAAACTGCAAAAGCGAATTGCATGAATGATGCTGAATGGCCTCATGACCCAATAAAATGCCCACGTATCTATGTTAATCTAGCCTTTGTGGTGCAGGGGTCTATTCAACCGTGAGTCTGTCACAGCACTGGCCAATCAACATTCTCAGCTAAGTAGTTTATGAATGGCATTCTTGGAAGCACAGTTTTTAGGGTGGCAGTTCTGAGCACAAGGGCAAACAGATGCCAGGTTTCATAGCAGGTAGTCACAGACACAGGCAGCAAATGAACTGTTGTGCCTATGAGCTCATGACCACCACTCACGTTTGGGTAGACTGGAATGTTTCTAGCATGTTTAGCCTCTCTCTGGCAACTGTAATAATTCAAATTAGAACACCTTGGTAAGAAAATGAGTTTCATGTTATTATATCTGTCCTTTTCTGAAAACTTTGCATTGATGTTGTGTACTTCAGAGCTATTACGGTTTCCATCCTTTTTTGGGGGGGGGGCAGGGGGAACAGCACATAAAATATTCACATACACAGGAATGGTAATGACCACACTTCAGCTAGACTATAGATAGAAAGATACACCATCTACTCAGAGGCCATTTTTCTAATCTATTAAGTCCATATCTTTCTTTAGAATTTCATGTGGAAATTCAAGTAATGTCTTTATGGTTTGCAATCTATTGAGTAAAGCACAGTAGTCAATGAAAAAAATGCTTAATTTTGCATCTTAGCAGCTAGCAAAAGAGAATGTAAGTGGGATTCAGTGGATTTTCAGCAAAGTTCTGGCACACCGTAATATTTTTTCCATTGCCATTACTAATATATCTTGCGCTCCCAGCTTCATTAAGTGCATCTTCTTTAGATTAAGATTTTCTTCCTGTCTGCATGAAAGGTTCCACTTACAGGACTTTATTAATTACTAACAGTAAACAAAGCTAAGAGTCTTGAGAATTAAAATGCTGCAGCCATTAACATTAAGAACACACACTGCATATGTTATACACAACATCTCTGTGTATCCATCACTGATATTATAGTGCTAATTATTAATAACAAGTTTCCAAAAAAAGACAGCCCCTCCCTTCATTCTTTCCTCTGCATAGGCTGGAAGTTTGATTTCAGGACAGATGTTGGCCATTCTGCTGCCACACATATTGAGGGAAAACTTGCAAGATGACATGCTTCATACATTGTGCCCTAAATGTAGCTAAAAACTTATGAACATTCTGATCTCTGGGTGTAAAGAGTTCCAAAGCTTGAGGCCTGTCCCTACACTCCTTCAGTAGCAAGCTCTAAGGGGGACTGGAAAGTCATGGGGGACTGGAAAGATCATCTGTGAGCTGGCCAGGCTCTTGCTCATTGTGGGCCTTAAAGACTATCCCCAAGACATTTAAGATTGGTGATTGGAACTACAAAAGCTACCTTTATGGGAGTAAGATGGGCATTGGAACACACAAAATAGGTACCTGCACATGCAAATACCCATTTAGATCTGATTTACCTGTACAAATTAGCCTTTGGAAAGGTAGCATAGGTAGTCATTTTTTAAAAATTTAGTCTGTGAAATGTAGCAAACGTGCTTTTGAAAAATCAGATGGTCAGATCATTTAGCAAAGGAGTCAAACAGTCTGCATAAAACAAAGATCTTCAGAATCTTTCCTTTTTCTGTACAAGTATCAGTCACATTATTTATTCTCTTTAGACTAGATCACTCACCCGTTGATAATATTACTTTGCCCCTTGAAAATATTTAAAAGAAAAAAACAAAGATTTTTCAGGCACTTACTGCTGCCAGCAAAGAAGGTTGTACAGCATGGCTGATGCCCTGGAAAGCCATGAGCTGTCAAAATCCAAGTAACAGGATTAGGAAAGTACTGCCTTCAGGCACAGGCACTACTCAAAGGCAAGTTCATGGAAGACAATGGATGCGGACGACAAACAGAACCACAAAATATTTATCTGACAATACAAAACAGCTTGTGTACGTGCTTTGAGAAGATACCATAAAAAAGATGAGACAAAACCAAAAACCCCATAGTGCCCGGTAAGCCTAAGCAGATTCCTGATTTTCTGGGATACAGGCAGCAGAATAAAGTATCAAAAGATATATACATTACAATAGATTCTGCCCTGCTTTTTCCCTGACCATAGAAATAAACAGCACAGAAGCATAAACAAATTCCATGCCTACAAAACCCTAGAAAGGATAAGATATAAGAAAACAACCACTAAGCTCTAGCGACTGCACTCTCTTTGGACTAAAAAGAAATGAAATGCCCTTCAATAAAAAAACAAAACAACAAAAATAAACAAAAATAGCACCAAAGTGTAAACATAACATACTAACATACCCAGATGAGGTACCCAAATTGAAATATTACATATACATGTATACACACATCTTTATATCCTGCTGCTCAAAATACAACAGGTTTAGACTCAATTGGAACTACATACTCATATTTTAAGTTAAACCCATGCTTAAATGCTTTGCTGGATTGGGGCTATAAGAGATACACATAGATCGCCTGCCACCCACAGCCTCAGGTACAATTAACTTATAGCTAAAAGGAGATATACCCAATTTGGGAACTCGCAGAAAGGAAAACAAAAGATCTGGTGCCTGGTTACTCTATCAGTTGCGTGCATACAACTTCTATTGAAGCCAATGGAGATTTAATGGTAACTTCATGCACGCAAGTCATGGGATGATAGGGCCTATGATAGAAATTAAGTATTCGGATTCCAAGTAATCGCAACCTCGAAAAACTTACATACAAATGGGCAAAATTCTTCAAGTAAAGTATTTTAGATCGTGTGTGTGTGTGTGTGTGTTTGTGTGTGTGTGTCTGGGTACGTCTACACTACGGGATTATTCTGATTTTACATAAACCGGTTTTGTAAAACAGATGTGTATAATCGAGTGCACGTGGCCACACTAAGCACATTAATCGGCGTGTGCGTCCATGGTCCGAGGCTAGCATTGATTTCGGAGCGTTGCACTGTGGGTAACTATTCTGTAGCTATCCATAGTTCCCACAGTTTCCCCTGCCCCTTGAAATTCTGGGTTGAGATCCCAGTGCCTGATGGGCAAAAATCACTGTCACGGGCGTTCTGGGTAAATGTTGTCACTTCATTCTTCCTCCGGAAAACAATGGCAGCCAATCATTCGTGCCCTTTTTCCTGGATTGCCCTGGCAGACGCCATAGACCCACGCAACCTGAGAGCCGTTCAGCTTTTTTTTTTTTTTACTGTCACCTATGTGTACTGGATGCCGCTAACAGAGGTTTACTGCAGCGCTACACAGCAGCATTCATTTGCTTTGCATGATAGCAGAGACGGATCAGTCGTTCTGTACCGTCATGCTGCCATTATAATTGGCAGTAAATGATGGTATCTGTCGTTCTGTCCGTCTGCTGCTATCATGAGTGCCCCTGGCTGAGGTCGGGCCGGCTGGCGCAAAGGCAAAACTGGAATGACTTCCCGAGTCAATCCCTCCTTTATGTTTCTAAAATAGAGTCAGTCCTGCCTAGAATATTGGGGCAAGGTGTACTAGAGAACCAGTGTATCAGAGAGCACAGGTGCTCCATGTCAGATCCCGCAGAAATGATGAGCGCATGCCATTCATGGGGGGGTGCCGCTGCAACAACCCCACCTTTGCTTCCCTCCTCCCCAAACCTTCCTGGGCTACCATGGAAGTGTTCACATATTGTGTCAATAATTATGAAAGAATGCAGGAATAAGAAACATGACTGTTAGTGAGATAAATGAGGGGGAGGCAGGCTCCAGTTGCTGTATAGTCCAGGCAGTACACGAATCTTTTCTTTACACAGGAAAGAGGGGCCTGATGGAGCTCAGCCCCCAGTTCTATGATGAGGCGGTTACCAGCCATCTTGTTACCATCTACTGGGAATGACAGGAATCATTCCTATTTTATCCAGGTGCCCCTGGGCAGCCTCACCTGAGGCCAGCCACGGAGCACTCATGTGATGACAAGGATGGCTAGCAGTCCCTACTGGCACCATCTCGCCACCAGGGAGAGGAGAAGAGCGATTACTGCTCTTCACTGCCGCAGCATCACCGGTCTCCAGCAGCATTCAGTAGACAGAGTGACATTGAAAGAAGTCAAGAAACAATTTTTCCTTTTTGTTCACGTGGTGGGGCGGAAGTAATTGTCGAGCTTACCTGAACCAACGCCAGACAATGTGCTTGAACCTACAGGCATTGGGAGGCTCAGCAATAATGTAATATTTTTTGGAGACTGCTGTGGACTGTGGGATAGCGGAGTCCTCAGTACCCCCTCCGCCTCATGAGCGTTCCATTTGATATCTTTGGCTTTCCGTTAGGCTTGTCACGCAGCACCTGTGTAGCCTGGAGATTTTTTTTTCTCAACGAACGCTTTGAGCATTTCGTCTTCTGTACGGAGCTTACTAGAACAGATTGTGTCTCTCATAACATGCGATCAGATCAGTATCTCCCGTACGGTCCATGCTGGAGCTCTTTTTGGATTTGGACTGCATCAGCCACCCGTGTTGATCAGAGCTCCACGCTGGCAAACAGGAAATGAAATCAAAGTTCTCAGGGCTTTTCCTGTTTACCTGGCCACTGCATCTTGATCAGATTTGTGCCAGAGTGGTCACAGTTGAGTGCAATGTGGGATACCGCCGGGGCCATACCTCGATTTGTTGGCCCCCTAACCCAATCCAATATGCTTAATATCCGATTTTAGCGCTACTCCTCTCGTTGGGGAGGAGTACAGAAACCGATTTAAAGAGCTCTTTATATCGATATAAAGGGCCTTGTAGTGTGGACAGGTACAGCGTTAAGTCGGTTTAACGCTGCTAAAATTGGTTTAAATGCGTAGTGTAGACCAGGCCTCTGACTGGTGATTTGGCTGCTTCTGAACTGGAGGATACCTGTTGAACCAGACACAATGTGGGTAATAGATATTCATGTCTTTTCCTATCATTTGATTCCTAATGCCTGTTTGGGTGGTAATTTCTATTACATGCTGAGAGCATACTGAAATTCTCTGCAGAGATGGGCCTTCTGTGGAAGATTATATAACTCCTGCAGAGCAATCCAGCAGATTTGCTTTTCAATACATTGGGTCAAGTTCACTACTGGTAAAAACAGTGCAATAGAACTGATCAATTGAGTTGTGCCCTCTTGCACTAGTGGTGCATTTAGCCCCTTATATCCTGTAGATCAGTGGCTCTCAAACTTTCCAGACTACTGTACCCTTTCAGGAGTCTAGTGGGAGTTTCTCTATTGGCTTCAGTGGGGCCCAGAGACTTTACAGATCACTCAGTCTCACAGAGCACACAGTTTGTAATCTGCTACCAATATAAACTAAACTAAATGCATCCTATGGCATTCCACCAAAACTGCAGACAAATTTATCAAAAAATAATTGGAGACCAAATTATAGCTCCCACAGAACTTCTTACCTGAACCTGTCAGAGCTGCAATGGTAATAATTAGGCTTCTAACAAGACAAAAGGCACTGTCAGCAGCTGCAAACCCAGCTCCATGTCTCATTAAGGTCAACATACTGGTATAGTACTCTCATTGATCATTCAGATGTAACCAATCAGGTCTGTCACAAAGGCTTTATGTTCACACGTGACAGCTTCCAACAAGGTATTAGAAGGGGAACTATATACTCTCATACTTCAGGGCAGTTTGAGATGTGTGTGAGTGATGTGTCTCTTGCTCCTCTCATTGCTGGTGAATGCTTAATTATTCTGAACAGATTCCATCTTTAGCTTTTACTTCTCTTGCTGGGGAGTGGAACTGGGTTGGTAGATAACAATTGTCAGCCAAATTAAGGCATTTGGTAAAGGCAGCATGTTTAATGAATATTCACTAGCCAAGAATGAGAATTTAAATACTAGATAAATAATATATTTTATAAAATGGTTTGTATCCATGTGGTGATCTGGCTGGCTCAAGACAAACAAACTATGACATAGTACATGATAGAGACAATAGAGAGATGATTTTCAAAACCGGCAAGCATAAGGGTAACTGCTTCCACTGAGGTCACTGGCAAAACTCCCATTAACTTGACTGGGAGCAGATGTAAGCTGATACTGTGTGGTATTGACAATCCTTTCCTAAGGCTATATAGCCTATTCACCAACTGATTGACTGTGCCACATTCTAGTAGGTTTTTGTTTTGGGGTGGGGCTGTTTTTTGTGGGTGTATCAAATGTACACATACGTAAGAGTTCTAAGGAGCCCAAAGAACTGTCATTTAGGTCAGTAAGAATCTTTCTGTTGACCTCAATGGGTTTTGGATGGATCCATATTTGTTTTTAAGTTCCATCAAGACCCCACTACCTCCCAGCATGTTTGGATATTGGCTGACAATTGCACACCCTGCCACATGCTCTCTTTTATGTATACAGTCCATCAGTTTCTCTGACAATTGAGTCAGAAACTGCCCTCCTGGATTCAATACAGACAAGGCTGTTATCATCTTGGGAAGACAACTTAATGACAACAAACAGAGCAACTGAATGTATTACATCTATTGAAAAATGCCTGTGACCCACTGGTGCTGGTTTCACTTTATGAAACAAGATTGTCTTTATCTTTCATATTTTATAGAAATTCGACCTTTGCCTCGATTTTATATGATGGCTTAGTATGCTATTAAATAGTCTCCAGCAGCAGTTTTTGTTAACATTATCTACACTTCCATCTTTATTCACATTAGCCTAGGAACAAAGGCAAGGCCTCAGTTTCTCTTAGCAACTGAATTTTCTGTGAAGACTGATTGCATTAACCTGAATGCCACAATGCTCAGAGGAACGATTCACATAATGAAATTGCATTACAGGCAAAAGATGTCTCATTAGTCATAAGGCAAACTGATATAACTTTTTGCTCAAAATATTAAATTTTAAGCAGCACTTGCAAATTTCTGGGCTTGTGGCTAATCTGCTCAAATACAACAGTTCTGCTTAATTAGAGTTCAATATGATTTCAGTCCCTTCTCCCCACAAGCCTCTTAAGCACATGTCCAGTATAACCCTGACCCCCAAAGACCCTACACAACAATACAAAGTTCAACTGCACAATTCTCATTCAACTCCTTTCAGACAATTTGTGGAGAACTCACACTTGAAAACAGACTCTGGACTATAATTTCTCTCTTTATTGCAGATTGTGGACTAAGTTCTGTTCTCAATTGTACTGTTGTAAATGCAGAGTAACTGCAATTAAGACAATAGATGGCAGAATTTGGCCCTTTAACACGACGTTTTAAAAATACTCAGGTTTTTTTAAGCATGCACACATCCTACATCTGTAAGGTAATGTTGTCATCTTTAGAATGACCCCCCCTTGCACTCTGCAGTCCCAGAGTTTGCCACGACATCCACCTTTTGTCCACCCTTTTTTCACATAATTGTACCCCAGAATCAGACTTTTCATTAGAAAATTGTTTCTATCCTTCACGAGTTGAAGAAAACATTTAAAATATGAACTAAGTATAAACTAATGCAGAGTTGTTTTCTGGAGTCTGCAGGAGACTTGAAACAGTAGCCCTGAGATGTGTGAACTTTTTAACTGATGATCATTTTAGCAGAAGAATTCAACTAATAGACTTATCCCACAGTATTAAAATGCTTCCCCACCACCTTAAGTACCAAAAGACCAATTCAGCTGTCAAAACCCTTCAGCTTCACCTCTGACATGGTGTAATTACACATTGTCAATACACAGTTCAGCAATATGTTGAAAACTGAAAATGTGATATCAAAACAAACAAGTTACTATTGTGCGGATTATTGTATTTACCTTCATATTTCATTAATTAATATAGTCATGCCTAAATTTAAATGAAGCTGATGTAGAATTTCCAGGCTGCTGTCAAAGCATGCTACAAATCTAGGGAGGTTTGACCCAGATTCCAGGTTCACGGAGTTCATGGGGCTATGCTTTAAAAGGAAGCAATAGTTGGCATGGCTTTATAAGAAAGGATGACGTTGCCATCACCTGACTTCCAGGTAGCATAAACTCTCCATGTTTAATTTAAACAAGAAGAATGATTTTGGCACAAACCGCTAAGTCACATCCTAGAATCAACATTACAAGGATGTTTGCTGTGCACCACAGTTTCAAAAACAAATTAAGTGTAGGTAATCTAACAATAGCAAATATTATACAACTTCTCAATCTGGCAGAAGGTGTGTAGAAACTCTCTTCCCTTTGTGCTCTGATCCCACTCTGGTGTGTCTTATTAATTTTGAAGTCAGACCTGGAATGTTTAAAAAATTTGGATAGGTGAGAATTTAATTATAACAATGACGCATGGTGGTAAAGGGCTGAAAACAATTTCAAGAGCATCCACTTCATATTTTTTAAACAGACACTGACTATATATCCTACCTTGAAATGCCAAGATCTTCATTCGTCAAGATACTGTGAAGCATATATGAGATTCAAAACAGTTTAATCATTTGACTGTAAAGGTCACTCTGAATGGTTTGGAGAAAGGAAAAGCAGAATCTGTGTCATGTTCAAAGAGTGATTTCCAGCTAATAAAGAGCTTAGCAGTTCTACTGGTTCATTAAAAAAAAAGCTCCTGAATTGGAAGTGAGCAAGGCACAAACCACACATATAAGATTGGCCCTCACTAGAAAAAAAAAAAAAAAAAAAGCTATTGCTGGGCTTAACCAATGGGTGCAGCTGAATCATAGAAGAATAGGGTTGGAAGAGACCACAGGAGGTCATCTAGTCCACCCCCGGCTCAAAGCAGAACCAACCTCAAATAAATCATCTCAGCCAGGGCTTTGTCAAGCCAGGCCTTAAAAACCTCTTAAGAATAGAGAGCCCAACACCTCCCTAGGTAACCCATTCCAGTGCTTCACCACCCTTCTAGTGGAGCAGTTTTTCCTAATATCCAACCTAGACCTACCCCATTGCAACTTGAGATCATTGCTCCTTGTTCTGTCATCTGCCACCACTGAGAACAGCCTAGCTCCATCCTCTTTGGACCCCACCCCCATTCAGGTAATAGAAGGCTGCCATCAAATCCCCCCTCACTCTTCTCACCTGCAGCTAAACAGGCCCCGTTCCTTCAGCCTTTCCTCACAAGTCATGTGCCCCAGGCCCCTGATCCTTTTTGTTGTCTCCTGCTGGACTCTCTCCAATTTGTCCACATCCTTTCTGTAGTGGGGGCCCAAAACTGGATGCAATACTCCAGATGTGGCCTCACATGTGCTAAATAGAGGGGAATAATCACTTCCCTCAATCTGCTGGCAATGCTCCTACTAATGTGCCCGATATGCCATTAGCTTTCTTAGCAACAATGGCACACTGTTGATTCTTATCCAAGTTCTTGTCCACTGTAATGCCCAGGTCGTTTTCTGCAGAACTGCCACTTAGCTAGTCGGTCCCCAGCCTGTCACAGTGCTTGGGGTTCTTCCATCCTAAGTGCAGGACTCTGCACTTCTCCTTGTTGAACCTCAGATTTCTTTTGCCCCAATCCTCCAATTTGTCTAGGTCACTCTGGACCCTGTCCCTACCTTCCAGCATATCTACTTCTCCCCCCAGTTTAGTGTCATCTGCAAACTTTCTGAGGGTGCAATCCATCTCATCATCCAGATAATTAATGATGTTCAGCAAAACCAGCCCCAGGACTGACCCCTGGGACATTTCACTTGATACTGGCTGTCAACTAGACATTGAGCCATTGATCACTACCTGTGATCTCTATCACTATCTGAATCAGTGCTGACTACTGTAGCCAAAGAAACTGTGTGCAGCACAGTTTTGGAAACTACAGTTAAAATCCGGTCTAAGTGAAAATGTTATCCTCACGTTAATAGGCAGCCAATAGAACTATAGTAGGACTAGTGCTCACACGTTGAGGAAAGGGGGATTTTTTTCATGCAAGTAGGTTTTGGTGGGACAAAAGGGAGACAGACTTTTTAGGTCTTTTCCACATATAACCTCCATGACTCTAGGACAAAAGAATGCAATATGTTTGAATACTTTATGTTTTCCCCCCCTTGTGCATGGATGGTATGTTTATAAGTCATCGGCTGCTTCCTAGAATGCCACCTACCACTCCCAGGAGATAAAAATTAATACTAAATCCTCATCCTAGCTGGCTCTTGAAGGTACCTGGAAATAGAACTCCTGAAGAGAATCTCCTCCCCATCTCCAGCTAGCCTGAAGCTGGCAGAAAGCAGCTAAACCTCACTAGTAAATGTAGTAAATCAAGAGATTTGGCCTCATTACCTTAATCCGGCCAACTGAGGGTTAAAAAGAGAAGAGAGGCAGACAGTGAAACAGGAGAACATGTCCTAGAGATGGCTGGTGCCTAGAAGCGAGAGCCCATGAGCATTATGAAAGTGGAACCTGAGCTTTGTGTATATTTGTTTCCCATACAGTAGGAGTAGGGTGACCAGATGTCCCAATTTTATAGGGACGGTCCTGATATTCAGGGCTTTTTCTTATATAGGCACCTATTACCCCCAACCCCATCCCAATTTTTCACATTTGCTATCTGGTCAATCTACATAGGAGTGAAAATATGGGCAATGTGTTTAGAGTTTGACTCAGAACCAGAAAATAAAGTCAGCCTCACCTGCAAGAGGTACATCTGTTTTCTGAGTTTTACTCTTATAAAAGTATATTTATATGTAATGACCCCTGATTTTCCAGTCCCATTTCAGAAACATCTAAGCACGCAAAAATCATGAATTTCTTAAGTTATCCAGTTTACGTCCTCTTGTTATTTACATAGGGTTGTCAACTGTCTAATTACACAAACCCAAACACACTTGTCCTGCCCCCCACACCTTCCCTGAGGCCACACCCCTACCATGCCCCCTACTCACTCCATCCCCCACATTCCCCCCTCCTTACTCACTTTCACCAGGCTGGGGCAAGGGGTTTCGGTGTGGGAGGGGGTCGGGGTGTAGGAGGGGGTGTGGGCTCCAGTTGGGCGGCACTTACCTCAGGCAGCTCCCGGTCGGTGGTGCAATGGGGCTAAGGCAGACTCTCTACCCGCTCTGGCCCTACCCACTCCTGGAAGTGGCTGACCCATCCCTGCAGCCCCTGGCGGGGGGGGTGGGTGAAGAGGGGCTCCATGCCCTGCCCCAGCCCACAGGTACTGCCCCCCACAGCTCCCACTGGTCTCAGTTCTCATGCATCCTCCCTCTCCTCCACATGGCCACAGGGATGTACTGGCTGCTTCCAGAAGCGGTGTGGAGCTAGGGTAGGCAGGGAGCCTGCCTTAGCCCTGCTGGGACAGTGGACTTTTGGTGCCTAAAATCTACCAGTTTGGCTTTAGTAGCCTCCAGGAAAAAGAGCCCAATACCGGAGGGTTGGCAACCCTAAATTTACAAGGTGTAATACTGTAACCCACTGTGGCCTTTCTAGCTACGAAACTATGACACTTTTTGTTTTCTGTCTGCTGCATCTTTAAGTTTCTAAGCACACTCCCCATTTATAAACACTCTGTTTTTGTGCTCAGAGTACTACACACTATCAGTGCAGAGTGCTGTGCTCTCTAAGAGACTTCTCTATTTTGTCGTTCTGACTAAAACATATAATGTTTCTTTTTATTGGGGAGGGAAGGGGTGGATGACCCAAAGAAAGTCAATTATAAGGAGGTCCAGAAGAAGGGGAACTGCTCAGGGTAGGCTTTGAAAGATGTCTCAAAATGGTGCCTAGTAAGCAAAGCTGGAGAAGCAAGCATCTATAAACATCCAATAAAGGTGGGAGACAAATCCACCCTCTTCAAACCACATTAGAGTTTGATAGCAATTAGTACCTGAAATAGTTAGCCAATCCTTCTTCCCACTTCTTTGTTCATATTTAAGCTTTCACTCTCCAAACAGAATTCGTTCCCAACCGAGGCGGCTCTATGTTTTTTGCTGCCCCAAGCACAGGCGTCAGGGAGCCTTCGGCGGAGTTTCTGCGGGAGGTCCACTGGTTCCACGGATTTGGTGGCAGTTCTGCGGGTGATCTACCAGTCCTGCGCCTTCAGTGTACCCGCTGCCGAATTGCCGCTGAAGCCGCATGACCGATGGAGCTCCCGCAGAAACGCCACCAAAGGCTCCCTGACTGCTGCCTTCATGACTGGCACACTGCCCCCCCGCCAGCTTGCCGCCCCAGGGATGCGCTTGCTGCGCTGGTGCCTGGAGACGCCCCTGTTCCCAATCCCACTTTGATGATTTCCTACCTGTGTTCTCAACACTTGCCTTTGGGATACATTAGCACCACTGGTGGTGGCTGGTGAAAAATGAACAACAGAAGCTTTAGAGTGCATCTTTACCTTATGTTAGCTAACATATAGTAACTAATAAAGTAAAATCCTAGTGAAGAGAAGGCGGTTTGCACTTGTGTTTGCAGATTGAGGTAGGAATAGTGTAAAACATCCCTTCTTCCCCCCAGTGAAGGCAAGGCCTAAGAGACATCAGCAATCCTGGAAGCTGGCTGACAGAGTATATCAAATCTTTACTTATATTTAAGCTTTGAATTAGGAATGAGGCCATTTATACACACACAACTAGTGACTCACCTGGTGGGATGCCTGCAAAGTCCTTCTTTTAAGATGGTTGGTTTTTACCCTGATGAAGCGTTTTGATCAGAAGCAATTGGTCAGTAAATTGCTTACAAGGAGAGAAACTGCTGCTATCTTGCAACTCAGGGAAATGGCAAGATATAGAAAACCTGCCTTCACACTACTGCTCAACACATCTTACTAATGCTATCAGACACTTCTGTGCTTCAGTTGTATGCGTCTGTCATCTCTATGTAGAGCACAATGTCAGATTAATCATCAACTCATGATAATGTTATATTGAGCTGAAACCAATTACAGCTGGTTAGCTGGCATGCTTTCACTCATCAGTTTAACAATTAATCCATTTTAAATATAATTAAATAGATGTTTAAATTTTGTGTATATAAATTTATGAAAGGCACACTAAACTGTGACGACAAATTCTGGAAAATGAAGCCTTCTTGCTTGTCAGGTGTAGCATGGGCAATAGCATTGCAAGCTTCCTTACATCACACCAACCAATCTTCTTTCAACCCTCTCTGTGTAGGACTTTTCTACCACACTCATCGCCCTATTATCTGAGCACCTGGAGGGGTCACTGTGGACTGGACTACATCTACCAAATGGCCATCAGTTGGCAATAGCTTTTAGTCATCACTGTCCTAGGCTAGAGTTGAATCAACAACCTAGGAGCTAAAAGCATCACCACATGCATAGTATTTGAGCTATCCAACCCTGTCACTTCTGGTATTTTATAAGCTAAAGCATCTTATTGTTAAAAATGAAAAAATAAAAAAAAAAAGTGTTTACCTTGGTACCAATTATACAATAGCTAGCAGTACTGCCAAATGGAAGTGTTCAAAAATCATGAATTAGAACTCTCCCCCCTCATCATGAAAATGGCTTTAAAATGAGTTTGTTTTTTTTTTAAATATTGATTCTCTTTATTTGGCTTTTCTATGTTTTAGGGGTTACATTTTCAAGCTCTTTTTCCAATCTCACATGGGTTAGAAACTCAGATTTCAAGAGGGCGGGGGAAGGGAGAGGGAGTATTAAAAGAAAGCTGAGATTCTCACAAACCATATGAATCCAGGAGCTGGGGCTTCAAAAAGAATAAAAATACTAAGTATTATGAGGCTCGTGATAAAAATCACAAGAACTGGCAACACAGAGGAAGTGTCTGTAAAACAGCATCAGTAGTGAGGACTGAAGAGCTCAGATGGGACTGGAGTCCTAATATGGCCAAATGACTCTGACTTGAACTTTATGAATAAAAACAGCCCACCACAGAATATACCATATAACAGCAGTTCTCAACCCGCAGCTCACAGGCTGCATGCGGCCTAATTAGCACACAGTTGCATCCCAGCTCAGATGTGTACTAACAGCCAGCCTGCGTGCCCAGGGTCTGCTGGGTTCCCAGCTGCCTGGTGCAGAAAGGTCCGAGCTGCCAGACCACTCTGTATGGCAGGGTTTCAGGGCTCCCGGCCTGCTCCCCGAGCGCTGGAGTCCAGGTCTCGAGCGGCCGCCCAGCTCCGTGAGCTCTGGGGTCCGGGTCTGGGGCAGCCTACAATGTATAATCAGTTGAGAACCACTGCCATATAATGTCCCCCGGGTGGTTCAGTCCTAAATGTCACCATTTAATAAATGTCATTGGGACTCCAGGTAAAATTAGACAGCAGTATATGATGCTATTAAGGGTCATTTGAAAGTAGGCACTTTGTTGTACATGGATAGCATGTTCCTTATATTGCATAATTTAGAAGTGAAAATATCTGGCGGCAGAAGATGTTTAAATTTAGGATGCATGAGTCAAACACATTTTAGGTAGCTTATGTGATTCACAGGGAAAACATAGTGGTATAAACATTGCAAGTGTTTAGAATGGTGAGGGCCCAAGTAATAATCTTATACAGATTTGCCTCTACCATTTCCAGCTTATTGTTTGTTTGTTACAATCCTTTATTGCATCAGATTGCAATTTAAATTGCAAGTTCTTCGCAGCAGGAATTGCATTTTCTTATGTGCTTGTACCCAGTGCACAGGTTCCCAAACCCAACTGGCACCTTTGGCTAGTGCATAGAATAAAGTAGTATCCCTTTAAATAGTTTGAGAGCCCTCTACTGTGGCCCTCACATCTTCTGTGTTTCATAAGCCACCAGAACAGCAGCGTGTGTATATAGCTAGTATCTGTTGGATGTTTTGTGAGACAAAAACACACCCCACAATATTAGTTTTTTTTGCAACTACATCACATTGTTGACTCATTCAATTTGTGATCCACGATAACCCTCAGATCCTTTTCAACTGCACTACCACCTCCAACAATTTATATGCTGTGTCTTGCTCTTTACACAACATTCAGCGAGTACTATCAGAATATAAATAAATGAAACAACTACAATACAAAATTGAATGGGAATTTAAGACAGAACCCTTACCACCAGGATTCTAACAATGAGTCTCTATATTAGAGACATTGAGAGCATGGACACTGGAACTTTTTGTCCTTTTGTTGGATAATCAAACATACAGGAACATAAGCAGGTAATTAGCACCTGATTACGCTAACATTTCTTTCTTAGGTGTTTCTAAGTTATCTTTCATGCTGATATCCATTGGCCTGCGGAAAAAACAACAACTGTGCAATGTTGTCAAGTTAAAAACATTGCCTCTGTTGTAATGGATACAGAGAGATCCATGGCTGCATTCCTCTCAACAACTGAATTTAGATAAATAGCTGCTGAAGAGTGACAAGACTCAAGGCCATTTTTGCCCATTTATGTGAACTGCTCATATACGGATGACCATGATTCAGACATTTATAATTGCAAACAGGAAAAGGACTAATGAAAATCACTTTTGCCTTGCACTAGAATATACAATAAACCTTCAGTTGTTTTCACAGGAACACATCAATTGTTTATAAGTGGTTATGTTTTGGGAGTTCTGTTTTCTAATTGTTTTAGAAGATAGAGTTTACTTCATACTGTACTGTATAGTTTATTGCACTAATTGATTAAGTTTAGAAAACACACCAGCTATTACCTTTTATATATGTTTTCAGAGAAATGTTTATTTGCAGATTTGTTTAATTTAGGAAAAAGTGGATAGGCTGATTACATTTACCTGGAGAAATGTTTGTATCTAAGGCTCGAATCCGACAAGCACTTATGTACATATTTAAACTTTGCTAATGTAAATAATCCCACTGATCTCAATAGAACAAGATGTAATTTAAGATATTTAGCAGAAAGTCTTAGAGCTATTTTAGTGATTTCAATTAATAATATGCAAATTATTGTGTAGTATTCTTCTGGAGGGCAGCTGTAGACATACTTCTGGCACACTGAATGCTTTGCAAAAGAAACATTTGCTAATCTAATTTAGTCCATAAACATGCAGTTTGCCAAGAAAGTTAATACTTATCTCTGCATGTTACCTTTCTCCTAAAATAATTTGGTTTGCAAACACACAGATCTTTTATGGATTAAAGCATATTGGCTTACTAACTGGCTTTATAGTAATTTATTTGATCTTGTAAATGAAAGCCAAACAAACTGGTTCCTATAATACAAAGACCAAGCAGTATGATAACCCATCTCAAGAGCAAGAATTCTCTCCTCTTATTCTGCTATTACTTCCTTTATGCATATAGTACACACAATACTACGTTAAACAGTTCGGAACTGATGAATCATTCATAACTATGTGTTAATTTCCATCTGGAATCAGGGCCGGCTCCAGGCCACAGTGCACTAAGTGCGTGCTTGGGGCGGCACGCCGCAGGGGGCGCTCTGCCGGTTGCTGGGAGGGCGGCAGGCGGCTCCGGTGGACCTCCCACAGACATGCCTGCGGTGGCTCCACCAGAGCCGCGGGACCATTGGACCCTCCACAAAAACACCTGCGGGAGGTCCACTGGAGCAGCAGGACCGGCGAGCGGCAGAGCGCCCCCCGTGGCGTGCCGCCATGCTTGGGGCGGCGAAATTGCTAGAGCCGACCCTGTCTGGAATCACAAATTTATGAAAAAGGGACTAGGGCAATTCCTTAAATTCACTTTATGTCAAGTGCACTAATAACCATCGATAAATAGTGTCCTAAGAAATAGAAAGGGAGCAATATAGTATTATGGTATTCATGTGTCCCCTGAGTACTAATTGAAAATTTGAATAGTAATTTGTTCTGAGAATATGTCTATAAATTATTCATGAGATTCTCTGATGCTTGTATTCTGACTTCTAAAATCCAGTAGTTTAGGAGGTGATGTAAAGGTCCCTTATCATAACTAGTTGTGTTTAGCTTACTGCAGAAATTTTAAGAGAAAGGGGAGTTTCCACTCTGAACCCCATGCAAGGGTCTGAGAATTTACTCCTCAATATGTATAATATTTCATACAGTGGAAGAAAAGCACTTAACTCGAACGTAATGGGTCTCTTTCTCCCACTTTAGTCACAGCCATAGTACCACTCTAATTCTAAACCCAAAAAGGGCTGTAAGTGAATATCTAATTGCTTTCAACTTTTTAACAATCATACACTTAATTACATATCTCTGGGAATGATTAGGAATGAATGATCAGATTTATGACTGAATAGACAACTTTCTGATTGCAATTAACTTACTGCATCTCCTCTGACCTCTGTTTTTCTTTACACACAGACAACATATTATCCTGTATGCTCAATTGCTTGTGAAGTAATTTTCTGAGGGCTATTATACTTCTAGACTTGGTGTTTATTACAAACTGTATCTTTGACACAAAGATCTACAAGCATCTGTTTCCAGATGCCATGCTCAATTTCTGTTATCCTTGAAAACATGGAGGATCATTAAATAACTAAGGGATTTAAATTTAGAAAACCATTTGGGGGCCCTGGAACATGGGTCTCCTACCTCTTAGGGGAGTACCCTAACTACTAGGATAAAAGTCATAAGGCAAGCAAGCACTACCTCCTCCTCTTCTTCCTGCTGTTTTATGTGGGGCTGTGTGTGCTCAGAGCGCACCTACTGGATTGAACCCCAAAGACAAGATAGTTGGATAAAGCCTTAGTTTGTGAATCCCACTTGGACTTAAGAACAAGGAAGGGCCAAGCTACTGGGTGATATCAGGATAGCAGTGGCCATTTGTGTGCCCAGCAGATGAAATTTTGGTACTTAGCGGTCTTCAAACATGGAAATTTAGGTGCCTGGGGACTTTAGGTGATGACAGGATTAGGCAGCAGCAGAGCAGAGGTTTTGTAAATGCCAGTGGTACCAAAATGTTGAACTTAGGTACCTAAGTCCCTTTGTGCTACTGGTACCCCTTTTGAGTACTGGCATTACATAGTGTATGCAAGCCATCAGAACGTTTGTTTGTGTCTGGGTTCACCATCATTAACATACTCATTTTAAGTCATCAGTTAACACCACTGAAAGGGAAAAGGGTCCATGCTCTCATGCGCATTATCCTGCACAACCACATACATACACTGCATGCTTAATGACAGTTTTAAGAATGCATGATATGATGTCACTACCTATAAAAATAATACACATACACATACAGGCAGCAAGTTATATGAACCCATGTCGCCTGTGCTCCACCAATATTTAGGAATGTGGGCCTGGCTCCACCAATGGTTGGGCTTACCACGCTTTGGGGGGGCCCGTGTTTCAGGGGAATGTGGGGTCCAGGGCATCCTGGCGCCAGCAGCAGTGAGTGACCCACTCCCAGCCCACCCCACTCTGCCCCACTGGCATTGCTCGGGGGAGGGGATGGAAGCTGGAAAGAGGCAGAGCGCGGGGCCCCCTAAAGCACAGGGCTCAGAGCAGTTCCCCTGATCCGTTCTATGGATGGGACTTGTTCTGGGCACTACCAAAAATTATACAAATCTGGCAGCTATGCATACATGGATACTATCATCTATTGAAACGTGTATATTTCTTTTGAAGGAAGATGCACATTTTCTAGGGCATTTATTTCTATACATGCTCATCCACTAAAAACTAAACATATGACTAAACACAATGGAATAGATTTGTTTTTCAATGTACAATTTCTACCATAGATCAATATCTTTTTATGTTAAAATCCAAAAGCTTCAGAAGGCCATTTTTTATCTAATGAATGTTTTTTTATACAGACTTTAAAATGACAAACCTGTAGCTGAGTATCAAGACCAAACAGATTTAACAGTTGACATTGACCTAGAAATGCACTGAAGGTGTTCAGATTAGAAACAACAATAAGCCCATACAATCTTTCTAGAAGAAAGATATTCTTTAGTTAACATGAGCGGGACTGAGTAAGACACATTGTCCTGTTCTTCTCTGGGCACCATTTCTAAAGGTACCAGTGAAGTCTGTTTAATGAGTCTTCAGTTTCCATGTAAATTATTGGGAGATGCAAGTGCTCAGTACCTCCGAGGACTGTGCCTTTTCCTACCAGTGACTCTCAAAAGTGCAATGGTTTACTTAGTCTGTAGCCATGATTATGGAAAATAACTTTTGAGATGTGTATAATTACAATGACATAGAATTTTGTGATACTCTGCCAATAATTCAATTTGCTGAGGGCCCCTAGGTCATAATTTCCAAACTTGGGTGCTTAAATACAGATTTAGGTACCTACCTTTAAGTACCTGAGTAAGTTGCCTGATTTCAGAGGTGCTAAGAATTAGAGTCAATAGGAGCAGAAGGTGCTGAGCACCACTGACTGATGATCAGGCCACTTACTCAGATGACTAATTATGACTTTTAGATGCCTAATTTTAAAGCAGCCAAGTTTTAAAATGTTGAGCGTAGCCCTTAACTATCATAGAATCAGAGGGCTGGAAGGGACCTCAAGAAGTTAGAGTCCAACCCCTTGTACTGTGGCAGGGCCAAGTAAACATAGACCATCCCTGACAGGTGTTTGTCCAACCTGTTTTTAAAAACCTCCAATATTTTACAGGTATTTATATAGGGATATCTGTATCCATACAGGTAGCTTTGTGCTAGGTTGCTGACTTGTTGATGAATAATTGTTTAATTTAAAATTGGCTGTTCTGTTTTAGTAACACTAAAGGAGAAGATTAGTCTGTTAAAATCAAGACTAATTTAAAGAAGGATTATATTTACCAAAGTGCTCAAGGTCTATGAAATAAGGGGTCATAGGTTCACTGGAAGAAAAATATTGTTCTATTAAAATCTTCACTCTTTAGTCTGTAATTCCATTCCCTCAATAAATATATAACTAAGCACTGTACAAAATCTAAATTTCTATAATTCCTGAAAAACATTATTCTTATTTTATTAGGAACACCAATATAATTCACATTTGGCACAGTTCTGATATCTGATTCTTTTAAAACAATTCTGATAATATAAACTGAGTTTCTTTAACAGGTTTATACTTTATTTTTTTTATGGTTTTGTCACAATTAAGCAACATTCTGCCGATGCATGTATAACAGTCTTACTTAAAGCTTCTATATAAGTGTTCACCAGTTCTCCACATCCTGTGAACAGGAAATTTGTGAACCTGGCCAAATCTTTTAAACTGGTAGAAATAGTTGAAGTGAGATAGCTGAACATAATCCAGTAGAGATGCAAGATCTTGAACTGGTGTACATTTGGCTCTATCTGGCTCACAGTTTTCAAAACCTAGAGTTTCTGGAGCTCTCTAACTTGATATTTCCCTCCATGGAACTTTTAAAGTAAGAAGGAATCTTGAAGAATATTTGTAGATCCTCAATTAGATACCAAAATCATCTTTTCCCAAATTAGATTTTATGTCAGGAAGCTAGTCTAGACTGTTGCACTTTGGAAACTATTGACACTGTGAAACAGGCTTCAACTCAGTTTGAGGCTACGTCTACACTACAGGATAAATTCGAATTAGCTTAAACTGATTTTATAAAACAGGTATTATAAAGTCGATTGTGCGCGTCCACACTAGGCACATTAATTCGGTAGTGTGCGTCCATGGTCCGAGGCTAGCGTCGATTTCTGGAGCGGTGCACTGTGGGTAGCTACTGTAAAATAATGAGGCCAATAACGTCGATTTGTGTCCACACTAACCCTAATCCGATATAGTAATATTGATTTTAGCTTTACTCTCGTTTTGTAGGAGTACAGAAATCGATTTAAAGAGCCCTTTAAATCGATATAAAGAGCAGTGTAGAGTGGATGGGTGCAGCGTTAAATCAATTTAACATTGTTAAAATCGGTTTAACAGCGTAGTGTAGAGCAGGCCTGAGTAGGGTGTGTGCGGGAGGATAGGTAACAACCAATATGTATGGGTTTAAAAAAAAAAAAACCCTGCTCACACACACTTTGGTACTATGGGATGAATTGATGCATGGGACAGCTGGCACATTCTGAATTAAGTGAATTCTAACCGGTTATGTGTTGACCAGATATATGGTTAACCCATATTTCTAGAAACTCAGCTACAAAAGTAAGTCTCTGAGAAAGCATTGGGGTAGTTCCTTCTGAATATGTGAAAAATCCAAACTAAAAACATTTGAATTGTTTGAAGTAACTTAGGAATGACCTACATTGTGGATGCTCAGCAGATTAATTCAGTAGATACAGAGATGTACTTCTACTAATTACAGGAATTGGGAGAACAAACCAACAGTGTCCAAGAGAATTTGGGATGGTGATGGCAACTCCTCAATTCAAACACACAGGATGCTTGTGTGAATGGCACATGCAAATATGTAAATTTATATCTTACAAAATAAGCATATACTATCTTGCACAAAGTAGTATGGGGAAGCAAGTAAACCAGCTGGTTTGGGGATTGTGAATGTTTGCTTCATGCTACTCACACGTGGGGAGAGAAAAAAAGGGGAACCTGCATTTACAATCCTAAGCATCAAAGACACATGAAAGTTTTGCGCGAGATATTCCTCGTCAATCAAGCAATGTATCACACTGTAGCATTTACTATGCAAAAAAGGATGTGCAAAAATTTTAAACCATAGAAATGAAACATGTATTTGTACACATCTGTGAACAGAGGTATAATCTGGGTAAAAATAAACCCCCCAAAATGAGAGGGAGAAAAAAAAGTAAAAGCAAAAGTAGTGAGGCAAAAATTAATATTATATATCGTCTATGCTTAATTTAAAAAAGATGGTTCTTCCAATTGGAAATTAGTATTCATAAATTTTTCTGTCCCTGTTGACTGTCTAATTAACCATGCACTCTAATTGACTGCAAGCAATTAAATTTTTGGATACTACTTTTCTGCTGATTAGCAGAAAATGATATGGATACTGCTGTTTTGAAAGCTACCAAAAGGGAAGGATAAACTAACATATTCAAGGACTATTTCATTGCAAAACTGGCAAGTTCCACTGTGATAGAATTAAATTTCACAAAAAAGTTTCAGATGTGTGAACCTAAAACTTCAAACAAACTTTATGAAGTGCAAGCTTCTGCAGCCCAAACCCTCTAAAAGAGTGAGAGCAACTGAACAGGTTTTACACATGACTCTAGTGATAATGTTGATTGCAGAAGAGTATTCAGACAATAAAAAAGTTTTTATGCAGGCAATTAAATGGCCAAATGAAGCTGAAAAACATTTTTATGGGAAATATGCCAATTGCTATTACTATCACGCTAACAGAGTGACCAGATGTCCCAATTTTATAGGGACAGTCCCGATATTTGAGACACCGCACCTTTCAATTTCACACTTGCTATCTGGTCACCCAGACGGTACATAAAGATTGAATAAGTCACAGCATTAAAAATATTTTCACTGCCTGTAACAGGGTTCCCATTCACTACTAGTGTGCCTCTGTGTGTCTCAGGCTTGGTCTACACTACACGTTTAAACGGATTTTAGCAGTGTTAAACCGATTTAATGCTGCACCCGTCCACACGAGGCCCTTTATATTGATATAAAGGGATCTTTAAACCGATTTCTGTACTCCTCCCCGATGAGAGGAGTAGCACTTAAATCGGTATTACCATATCAGATTAGGGTTAATGTGGCTGCAAATCGACGGTATTGGCCTCCGGGTGGTATCCCACAGTGCACCACTGTGACTGCTCTGGACAGCAATTCGAACTCGGATGCACTGGCCAGGTAAACAGGAAAAGCCCCGCGAACTTTTGAATTGCATTTTCTGTTTGCCCAGCGTGGAGCTCTGATCAGCACGGGTGGCGATGCAGTCCCAAATCCAAAAAGAGCTCCAGCATGGACCATACGGGAGATACTGGATCTGATCACTGTATGGGGAGACAAATCTGTTCTATCAGAGCTCTGTTACAGAAGACGAAATGAGAAAGCATTTTTGAGGAACAAAAATCTCCCGGCTACGATAGACAGATGCCACAGCACAGTGCGTTGTAACCAATGTAACGGAAAGGACCAAAGAGATCAATGGACGCTCATGGAGGGAGGAGGGACTTGAGGACTCCAGCTATCCCACAGTCGCCCGCAGTCTCCGAAAAGGCATTATGCATTCTGGCTGAGGCACCCAAATGCCTGTAGGGTCAAACACATTGTCCGGGGGTTCAGGTAAATTATGCATCAATTACGTCCGGTCCTCTCCCCGTGAGAAGGAAAAACGGGAAAAAATGTTGACTAATTTTTTATATTAACACCTATGTCACGGCATGGCTGCTGTAGAACTGCGCGTTGCTGCGGCGAATGAATAAGCCGCACACCTCTCCCCTCCCTCCGACAGATGGTAAATGAATACGCTTCCAATGCATTCATCTAGCAGCCCTTGTGAGTGCTTCTGGCTGGCCTCAGGTAGAGTTTGCCGGGCGCCTGGGTGAAAAATTGAATGATTCCCTGCGTTTATCCGGGTAAGATGTAAGAAAGGCTGGTAAATCATCCTCATCATAGCAACTGTGGGCTGATCCATCAAGCCCCCTTCCCTTTCATGTCAAGAAAAGATTCTTAACTGCCTGGTACACATAGCAGTGGGTGCATCCTGCTCTCTCTCCCCACCATTTAAGTGTCTGCCTGGCTATATCATGAGCACTAGAGGCTGCCCTCCCTCATGTTGTATCTCACTAACAAGTTCAGTATTTCTTTATTCCCTGCCATTCTTATTACTTCATTCACACAAAAATGGGGACACTGACCACGTAAGCCAAAAGTGGGGGAGAAGGGAATCAAGGGTGGGTGCTATGAGGACTACCCTAGAGTGGCACATGCAGCTCATCATTTCTGCGAGATTTTGACACGGAGCGGCTGTGCTCTCCTGGTTCTGATCGACACTGGTTCTCTAGTACACTGCCCATCATATGTCTAGCAGGACTGACTCTAGTTTTAGACAAACAGAAGAGGGATTGACTCGGGGCTCATTCACTTTATTTGCTTTGCTCCCTGGCCGATCCTCAGCTAAAGGCCAGCCAGGAGCACCATACAGAGCAGACAGTAACACGAACGACTAGTAACCATATCTGCATACCCTTGGCAATGGCGCAAATGAATGCTGACTGTGTAGCACGGCAGTACTGGCCTCTGTCAGCAGCATCCAGTACACATACGGGTGACAGTGACAAGGCAAACGGGCTCCATGGTTGCCATGCTATGGTGTCTGCCAGGGCAATCCAGGGGAAAAGGGTGCGAAATGATTGTCTGCCGTTGCTTTCACGGAGGAAGGAATGAGTGATGACATTTACCCAGAATCACCCGTGACACTGTTTGTGCACCACCATGCATTGGGATCTCAACCCAAAATTCCAATGGGCGGGGCAGACTGCGGGAACTATGGGATAGGCACCCTCAGTGCAACGCTCCGGAAAGCGACGCTAGCCTTGGTACATGGACGCACACCGCCGAATTAATGTGCTTAATGTGGCCGCGTGCACTTGACTTTATATAATCTGTTTTACAAAACTGGTTTATGTAAAATCAGAATAATCCCGTAGTGCAGACATACCCTAAATCTGGGAAAGTAGCTCTTGTGGCTTTGGGTGCCCCCTTCTCCTCTCTGCTTGCTCTGCAATGGTCTTTTTGTAACTTGGCCTTCCAGCCAAGTGACTATTTAGTCCATCCCTTCTGGGGTTGCGAAGTCCAACAAGGCCACTGTCCAAATGCCTTCTCAGCATGATGTTCAGCCCCAGCATGGTACCTTTATACTAGTGGCTAGCAGGGGAACCTGGGCCCACCCTCAGGTTCTAGCCTAGAGACCCTATAAAACAGCAATCCCTGAGTCCCTATCCCTGCTGCTGTCTCCCTGGGCTCCTTCCTTCCCAGCCTTTTCCTCTTTCTTTGCCTGTTTCTGGGTTTACCATGGGAGCCTACTGTATTCTCCGTGACTACTTTACCGCTTCTAGCCTCTTGCCAGACTCCTCACCCCAGGCCAAGATTTCAGGGCTTACTCTCCTCCCGGCCTTCCTCCTAGTTCCTCATGCCCTCCATCATCCCAGCCACCTTCCCCTCAGCCAGATAACCAACTGGTATCTCAGGCCCTCGTAAACCCTATCATGGCTGGCGTGTACACCTCCCACCACACTGTCTCAAGCATTTCATAGTTCAGCACTGCCGTCATCTTTTGGATATATCCCTGATTTCACTGGAGGGAATGGCTGTAGATAAGTAATTTAAATGTGGGATAAAATATTGATTATGCAAAGGAATGGCGTGTGCTGAAAAGCAGAATTAAATATTTCTTCACATATTTTGTTTTGTTATGGGTCCAGTCCTGCAAAAATGTTGAATACCTAAAAGGTGCTGAGCAGCTTCTTTGAAATCTATGGGAACCAAAGACATTCAGGGTCAGATTTTCAAAAGGTGCTGACACACAGATACAGAGAGGCACCTATGGGGATCACTGGTAGTTAGGAGCTGCTTAGGCACTTGTGAAAATCTCACCAGGCAACTATCTGCATCTTTAGACACTTAAACGTATTTAAAAATCTGGCCATCAGCACTTTGCAGAACTAGACCCTATCTGAACATTCACATTGCTGCACCAAGCAAGCTGTAACTTCAGTCAGCTAAGAGGAAAGTAAATGCAGTCAGATTTATTTTCATTCACAAAATGGGTATCATTTTGTGTCAAGAGGAATCAATGCTATAACTGAATCTGTTAGAGACTGATGAGTTCCGATTGCCAGTACTTCTATATTAAATTAAACATAACATTGATATACAATTTTTTTAAGAGCCTGAATCTTTGGTTTACAATTAATTTTAAAGCAAGTTCTTCAACAGCATGTGCAATTTTGTTTTACCCAGGTGGGTCAGAAGCCCTTCATCATTTGTGCTAACTAATCATTATGTGATGCATATTATTGAGTATTGACCATGTAGTTGAAGCTGTTCACAACGAACAATTTGGTTGCAAGTCCCATGGGACTTGCAGACTAATCTTGACAAAGCTCAAACAGACAACACAATACCAGTTGGCCACAGAATGTCCACAATCAAGAACTCTGCAATTTTTTCTCTGTTTAAAGGTGTATTTGTGGTAAATTATCACTCAAAGGATTCATGGCAGTAGTATATTTTAAGAAAGAATTTGAATAAAGACAGTTGTCAGGCATACAAAAAGATGAACGTCATAGGTCAAAGGGATAACATTGGAGAAGGCTATGAAGGGAGGAGTTAGGTAGAAGACAAGAGCAGTACAAGGGAATGAATGGTGAATTAGGAAGCAAACCACCCAGATATGTAAATAAGAGCAGAATTGTGGAGAAGCTTGCAGGTTCACAGATTCATGTATTTTACCGTAATGATCCCTTCTGGTCTTAATCTAGTCTGACCTCCTGTATAAAATTTAATGAAGTGGCTCCTGGAACAAGTCCCTAATTCTGGTTGTATTACAGCATTCTTTTTAGAAAGGCCCCCAAGGTAAAGATCACAAACATTTTGAACAAATATGCTCCATGTATACTTACAGTTTAGGGGGATTTTTTCTGCCCATAAGCATCAGAGACCACCTTTTTCTAGGCTAAGTTTCCAAGGTAATTTTTATGATGAGTTTACACATTTATATTTCCTTACATCTTATATAGGTTTACTTTAGGTGTGGTGATTTTTTGTGGCTGCATTTCTCTCAAGGCTCAACACTCACTGCCTACTGAATATAACAAAGCTATGTCTGTTTCCTCTAAGCAGGCATTTTCTGTTTACTGAGGGTCAGATTCTGTCACCCTTATTCACATTGAGTTGTACCAGAATTGATCCTTGAGTAGTCAGAAGCCATTGTAATAGCACCAGCAGCTTTTTCCCCCTCAACCAATTTTCTGATGTCCCTGAGGATTTCATCTCCTTCTCTCTCCTCTCCAGTCACATACTTTTTCCTCAACTTTCAGCACTTCGCAGATCTCTAGGAGTCTACCATTCCACCAGTGAAAGATACTAGATGAGACTCCTATGAGACTTGGAACTTATCAGTGCCACCCTAATTGGATGAAGGGGCTGGTATTGGGTGATACACTTGGTGCTCTCTCTCTGTCTTCTGAACATCTAGGGTCACAAGGCTGTATATTCACACTACTTCCAGCCCAGGAAACAAGAGACAGGGACTAGGAATGGTAGTAATAACATAGGTCTGACAGTTTGATGTTTAAATCACATAACTACAATGTTGCTTTAACATTTTTACTCAGGTAAAGTGCCCAATGATGTCCATGGGAGTTTAGCCTGATAAAGGTCTACATAAGCTCTTCAGGATATAACCCAATAATAGCATTGCACCCCCGCCCCCCAATTTTTTGTTAGAAAAGATGGATATCCAAAGCATGTATAACTACTCATGCTGCATGGGCTCTTCAAGTCATGCAAAGCTTTCACTGATCTCAGATAAAGCTCCCATCCTCTAGCACAGGGCTTCTCAATCCCTGGACCGGGAAGCAAAATTGGGTCACCAGAATGTTTCAGAGGGTTGGTGGCAGCTCCTATCTTATGGGGCTGGTGGGACTTGTCTGCCCACTCCTGGCACTGCAACCTCTTGGGTCCCAGTATCACTCAGGATGAGCCCAGCCATCATGACTACGGGAATCCAGGTAGGCCAAATTTGAATGAGTGGCACTACAACCCCGTGAGCCAGGTCACAGCTCCACTCACACAAATTTGGTCCAGTCAGGTGTGTGGGGCCAAAACTGAGCAGCACTACACCCCTGCAGATTGCAACGTCCGGAGTGGAGAGCCAGGCCCAGCCAGCCCCACAGCACAGGAGCTGCAGGAGCTGCCACTGTGGGGTATGTGCCAGGCAGGGCCCAACCCCCCAGAGGTCAGGATCCAACTGAAACCATCCTTGGGCCTCCACCCAGAGACTATTCAGTGGGTTATGACATAAAAGGTCATAAAACATTATAAATGGGTCCTGAGGCCAAAAAGGTTGAGAACCACTGTTCTATCCCATACCACAGAACTGGCTCTTTTATCCATTCAGGAATTTAAATTTCACTTGACATGTTACCATTGAAAACATTTTGGTTGCATAGTTATCCCTTTTTTCTATGTATTCTGTCTTACTGATTCTCCCCCTCCAAGCCCTAGGCTAAGCAAAGAACTCTTTTGAACATATGAAAGAGACCAACATGAAACAAAAAGACACAAACTTAAGGTTCCTACTATTGTTGGCTCTTTTGGGTCAACACCATGAAATAAAAACTACAGGGACATTACTCCTTGTGTGTGTAAATATATTAATATGTATAGAGATCAAGGTTGTAAATGAGCAAAAATGAATAATTTATGCAGAAATTTTCTTTAAAAAGTAGTGTGAAAACTCTACATATTCAGTAAAAAATGTTTATGAATTAAAGATTTTAAACTGTCACAAAGAGCCACTTGTTGGAAAAGCACTGCTCAATTAAAGACATCAGCATGGCTTTAGGAAGGGGAAATCACACTTAATTCACTTGATTTATAACCTTCTCCAGACTATTAAATGCTTAAAAAAGTATAGTCTGGGGCTATAAAAACATCCTGACTTTGAAATGGAAACTTTAGAATAAAGGCTCTGTTCTGTGATTTTTTAAATTTTTTAAATTGGTAGCGGCAATTCTAAAAATGAAAATATTGATATATGCAGTGTTGCTGTAGCTATGTTGGTCCCAGGATATTAGAGAGACAAGGTCTGTGAGGTAAAATCTTTTAATGGGACCAACCACTGCTGGTGAAAGAGAGAGGCTTTCAAGCTTCTGAAAGCCTCTCTGTCCCACCACCAGAGGTTGGTCCCACAAAAGATATTATTTCATTACCTTGTCTCTCTAATATTGATATGTCAGATTAAATCACTTTAAATTATTAAGTAGCACAATAATACACAGAATCAATCATAAAAGTAGTTCAATGCAGAACAGGAGATGTCTGGTGTCTCCTGGCAATGAAAAGCACAGGATATAGTATCTATTAAAAAAGTAATTCCCTTGATTAGAAATAATCACTGTTATTAGTCTTTGATTAAATGGGCCCTGGAAGTTCAACAAAGATGCATAATCAAATGACCTTGTTAATTACAAATGGTCACTTGGGTACTTGGTTATAGACGTAAAGTAACTTTGAAGGTGGCCTATTGCTGCCAGATGTTAGTAATTTAAAACATAATGTTTATATTATGTCCAAGCAGAAATATTTTTAAAACATATCTATACTTTGTGTGTGCAAGCATGCTGTCATAAACAGATAGTTAAGGGTTAATGCCTCTTTTACTTGTAAAGGGTTAAGAAGCTCAGTAAACCTGGCTGACACCTGACCAGAGGACCAATAAGGGGACAAGATACTTTCAAATCTTAGTAGGGGGAAGTCTTTTGTTTGCACTCTTTGTTTTGGGGGTTGTTCGCTCTTGGGACTAAGAGGGATCAGACGTCAATCCAGGCTCTCCAAATCTTTCTCAATCAGTCTCTCATGTTTCAAACTTGTAAGTAACAGCCAGGCAAGGCATGTTAGTCTTATTTTTGTTTTCTCAACTTGTAAATGTTCCTTTTTGCTGAGAGGATTTTACCTCTGTTTGCTGTAACTCTGAACCTAAGGCTAGAGGGGGTTCCTCTGGGTTATATAAATCTGATTACCCTGTAAAGTATTTTCCATCCTGATTTTACAGAGATGATTTTTACCTTAAGAACGTGATTGATTTTTCCTTGTTTTAAGAACCAAGGGGATTGGATCTGGACTCACCAGGAATTGGTGGGGGGAAGCAGGGGGGGATAGTTAAATTCTCCTTGTGTTAAGATCCAAGGGGTTGGATCGGTGTTCACCAGGAACTTGGTGAAAAAGCCTCTCAAGGCTGCCCAGGGAGAGGAAGGTTTTGGGGGGACAGGAAGTGTTCCAGACACTGAAATTTCTGGATGGTGGCAGTGTTACCAGATCTCAGCTAGTAATTAAGCTTAGAAGTGTCCATGCAGGTCCCCACATCTGTACCCTAAAGTTCAGAGTGGGGCAGGAACCTTGACACGTGCACTTTCTTCCAGATATAATTTTCCCAGTTTAAAATCAGAAGCTTCTTAAATTTGGCTAAACAATAGTATTTAGCACTTTAGAACCTTAAAGTATTACATAATAATTAACTAATTAATCCCCAAAGCCACAGTCAGATATGTTACAGATGGGAGGGGGAAAAAGTCCAGAGAAGCAGGACCACTGTGTACCATTGCATGTTTAAATGGTTAACATAAGTGCACAAGTACATTGAGTAACTGTTTATACAAACTTTCTATTTCTATGTGCCAATATGCAATTTGCAGATATAATGCCTACACAAGAAAGGCACAAATTATTGTACACACTTTTACATACAGCTCTGAGCTTCACTGCATTTCAGATACCAGACTGCCAGGCAGCATTTCTAGTACAACCTAGTTAAGGTAAGTTTAGAAATGCCTAAAGTCTTTCTAGCAGTATGTCATTATTTCCATTTACAATCCTGGTCAAGACAAGGAAGTAGAGAAGCACACAAACGAAATATTTTAGAAAGGCAACTTTTGAGTCAGCTGAATTGTACACCACCATCATATTATATAAACAAAGCTGATTTAAACAAAGTAGTTTTGCTGCCAGAAAATGCTTCTATACATTAATTTAAAGGCCAGAAGGGACCATTAGTCTCATCTAGTCTGACCTCTTGTATAAAAGGATATGGAATTTAAAAAAATAAATAAATTCCTGCATCAAGCTTAGTAACTTGTGGTTGATCTATATCCTCTCTGTTAGAAAAGCATCCAATTTTGATTTCAATTCTTCAAGAGATGGAGGTTCCCGCGGTTAGAATCAGTAATACTTTTGGTTGCTAAATTAAATGAGCCCTTTATTATCAGCTATTATTTCCCTATGTCAGTACTCACAGATTATGATCAAGTCTTCCATAAGGAGCGTGATCTATTTAGCTTAAGTGTCTCCCTGTATGGTTTCGTCCCCTCCCTCAACAGATCTTGAAAGATTCTTTTTCTCCTCTAGACTCTCTCCCATTTTTCAATATCCTTTTTAAAGCATGGACACCAGAACTTGACACAGCAGCCCAATAACAGTCTCCACAATGCTGAAGCAGAGGTGATCTTCACCTCCCTGCTCCTACTCTATATTTTCTCGCTTATATTGATTGTATTAGCCTTTTTACCCACATCACTGCACTGGGAGCTCATGTTCAGTTTGGTTATGCGCCATGACCGCCACATCTCTTACAAGGTCACTACTTTCTAGGATACTATCTTCAATCTATAAATCTGGCCTATATTCTCATTCCTACGTGTATGTCCTTGCATTTGACCGTATTAAAATGCGTATTGTTTGAATGCACCCAGCTTAGCTTACAAAGAGATTCAAATCACTTTGCTTATGTGATTGGAGACATCTTGAGGACCATCATGATGACACCAGTCTTGAGGTTTGTATATTAAACATATCAGAAATCAGCCATTTCAAAGTCACTGAATTTTTAAATTTGATGAGAAAATTTTAATTGATTTCTTATGTTCTTTTCTTTAATTTCACTTTATATAAAATTGCATCTGTTCCCCAGATCAGAAGAGTCTGATTTTCATTTATGTTAAAAAAAAATGTAGAGTTGTACAGCCCAAAGGAGCGGATACGTATATATTTTATGATGTTGCCAGAGCTTTGCTTTCATTTACAAATTAGAACTAGTCTCCTTTCTTGCTATTGTTTTGAGTGGTACTTAGCTTTGCACATTCTTGTCAATATCAAATAAACAAAATAACAAAGCAAATGGCTAAACATATTGGAAACATACTAATTTAACATTTCTCAGGGTCACAGGGCCCCAGCTTAATTGCTTTTCTGTCAGATACTATACATCTCACAAAACATGCTTCAGGGGCAAGACTATTTGAAATCAGTCCAATACAGTATGCTGGTTTGGTTTAGTCTGTGCCAAATGGATAAAGTTCAATGCTGCTTTTGTTAAGAAATCTATACAGTGTTTCTACGCTATAACTGAGAAAGACAAAAGCTGTCACTTCATACATCAGACAATGTTTGTTTTTACTTTTGTCCCATTTCATGAATTCTTAGCTTACGTCACACTTGGAGCTTGTTAAGACGTCTTTCTTAGGCACTCTGATACCATAGTGATTATTGTAGTATTAGAACCTAATCAGACAGGCACTGTTTAACAGTTTTTTTTTTATGGCTTTCAGATGGACAGTGGTCATATGTTTGCCAGTGTTCCACAACATCTGAGTAAAAATTTCAAACAAATTCAGAATTGTTAGCAACAGTGTTTTTTGTTCCTAGTTTTGTGTCTAAGCAAATCTGAACAGAATCATTATTACTATTATCAAACAAACAGTTATATTATGGTAGGACCCAAAGGTCCCAAGCAGGTTTAGAACCCTTTATGTTGGGCATTCCACAGGAAACAATCCCTGCCTTGCCATGAAAAATCCCTTGCTATGCCACTGCAGCATTCTTCTCTACAATATGTACTTCCTAGTATTTCATTCATTGTAGTTTAAGCATTCCACGTCATAGGGCTTCCACTGCTAAATTTGGAAGACCATTGAAGGTCAAATAATACTTCTCCATCTTTGATGTTCACAATCTTAAAATATGCATAAATTGATATTTCCCCCTCCCGTATCATAAAAAATTCTGTTTCCTCGTAAATCATTCTAGCAGCCCCCTAGTTATTTTTGTTCCTTTCCTTTGAACGACTTCCAGTTTATCATTATTTTTCTGGCAATGTGGTGTCATATTCCTGGTCTAAATCACACTATAGCCATATAGAGGAAACATTATATCCTACTTCCATGATGTGCATGTACCCCCAAATTGTACATGCATTTTTGAACGATAGCTTCCAGTTTGGTGAATCACATTCACCTGAATTCTAACACAGATAAAAGAACAAAGTTACTGATCTATGAAGAAAAATAACTTACACTCTTAAAAGCAGACATACTTCATGATTTGAGGATGGTCTTTTTGGTGCCATCCTTAAATCCACTAAAAATAATCATGGGAATCAGCTACTAGAGAGCCTCAACTCACTACCAGAAAAACTACTTTAGGGGGTGGGAGGAGAAGGCACCGGGATTATGAATATAAAATAATAAATTACCTTGATGAATAGTTTAATGGGGAAAAACAGTACAACTTTTGTAATGATAAATTATGTGCCTCTTAAATCGCTTAGCATTCTATGAGAGAATTAATAAAATGCAGGCTAGAGAAGAACTTGTGGATATAATTTGGTCTTCAAAACAAAATAACGCAAAAACACACTTTTGATAAAATCTGTCAGAGGCAATTAGAGAAAAGTAGAAACCACAGGGCAAAGAGATAAAGTTGTCATGGACTTCAGAACTAGTTCAGAGATAGGAAGCAAAGAATGGATGGATTTCCAGAGTGGTAAGAAATTAGTAATTGGTTATTCAAAGGATCAGTGCTAGGATCAGTGTTGGTTAATGCATCCAACAGTGATTTTAAAGAGGAGATAAATAGCAAAGAGGTAAAATGTGCTAAGAAGAAAAATGTACTTAGATCAGTAAAAATTTACAGGGTGTTGAGCAGTCAAGGAGGTTTTCATTTAAAAAAAGAATGCTTGGATAACAGCAAGGCAATTAAAATTCCATGTGGCCAAGTGCAAGGTAACATATACTGAATGAAATTATCGTTATACTTTTTATAAAAACTATTCATAAATGTTCATAAATGATTAATAGATGTTTTAATCAACTGTTTGACATTCCAACAGGTTCCTTGTAGTCATGTGCAACACTGATACACTTACAATATGTAATACTCATCAGTACATATTCATATTATCAATTTATTAATCCTTTATATTAAGGGTACATAAATAGATAGTAAAGAATGCACAAAATACCACCTCACTTGTTATTACCAGCATTCATAGTACTCTCTCACCCCATTTGCAAAAGGCAAGGTAAATAGATAGATTTTTTGTAATGTGCCATAAAAAAAACAACCCACACATATTTGGGTTATTTCAGTTCAAGACAGGAGTAAGTTCCAAAGTTGAAGACTTCACATGGAGAATTTTCTGCCAGCAGATCACTACCAAGATTGGCCCAGCTCAGGTTGCCACTGATCATAGCTGCAGGTATATAGCTGAGTGAGACTGATCAGAGTGTAAATTCTAACAACAAATGACAGTCAGACATCACTATGGTTTTTTTTTTCCTTTCTCCTATCTACCAGTATCACTTCGTTTTATCTGGACAGAGTCTCAGCCAACTATCCCCAAGATCAACAAGACACTGGGCATGATATTTGACAATACAGTCTGGGTCAGATGAGAGTTAGATGTCATACTGAAGGCACTGTAGCTCTTGCATTCATCTACACATTGAACAGGACAGACAAGGTGGAATCCAGTAAAACCCCATTTTAGGTGTGCCCTCAGGAATGATAATTAAAATCACTCTCTGGCCTTATGTATATTTCATGATAGCAAAATAGACTGGAAAATTTTCAGTACATTTTTTCCGGGGGGGGGGGGGGGGGGACTGAAAAAGATGTCAAAACATTTCACTGAAAATGTTTACTCTCTTTCAATCAGCTCAGAAAAGAATCTGCATGAGCAATATTCCACATAAATACGTGCATATGAGAAAGCTGCGCAAAGAAGCCCTTCTCTTTATCCCACCCTAGAAAAAGAGGCAGCTTCTAGATGGTGGTTCTACAACGTGATACTTCTTGTATTTTCTTGCAGCAGCAACCAGGAAGAGGACGATTAATCCTTTGTTTACAATCTGCACTAATGTCTTGAATGCTAATCATTTGACTAGCAAAAAGAGGATGACAGTTTGGAGGACAGACGGAGCACAAAATGGCAGCTGAAGTGTCACAGATCCAGAAGGTAAAGCAGCCATTTTCTCTGGCAGGTGGAATATTTCTGCAGCACATGACAAACAATAAGTTTCACATCAGATTCTGGAGCTAAAATGCACAAGAGGCCTTCCATAAGGAATTTATTGTGTGTGTAGATATAACCTAATAAGGCAATTTTATAATGTTATTTATATAGTGCTTTTACTGTGTGTATTTAATATATGTTCAAAGCATAGTATAAGGCATTGGTTTTACATTAGCATTTGTAAGTACTTTACTTTGTTTGATATCTACAGTATAGTGTATATAATCATAGTTTAATCAGTATACAAGTACACAAGAAATGGCACCTTAATAGTATTAAATACCTATATGTGTAGTTTGATATTATGGTTACATTTTCTAACCCACCATTCTGTTAAAAGTCTAGTTAAAGTGATATATATGCTACACTGATAGGCATATAAACATTACACATTAATGAAGTAATTTTGCAATGGTGCCAGTCTTTAGAAGAGTACATTGTCCTGAGAACAGATATCTCAGATAAATATAAGCACTAAAGGCTTATTGTGAAGTGTAAATGTAGTAAAAGGATCATGATGCTGACGACTCAATTCCTGAAACACCTAATTTCATGTCATTTACATCCATGTGTGGCTTGTCTTGTAACAAGTGTGATACTTGACCTACTTTTCTGCACTAGTCCCTTGGTATCAAAATACTTTCAGTTCCACACAAAAAAATAATTAAAACCCTTCTCCTCTTATAAAGATGAGCAAACAAAAATTCCTTTTAAAAAACAGACCACAGCTGCTTCTTGTCCGGGACCCCACAAGGGGAGAGGCAACTCTTGATTTAGTCCTAAGTGGCGCACAGAGTCTGAGGTCAAAATAGCTGAACTGCCAATAAGAGCGAACACAATGTAATTGAATTTAACATCCTTGTAAGGGGCGAAAAGCCAAAGAAACCACCACAGTAGAATTTAACTTCAAGAAGAAGAGCTATACAAAAATGAGGAAGCTAGTTAAACAGACATTAAAAAGAACATTCACTAGGATGAAATGCCTGCAAACTGCATGGAGAGACTATTAAAAACACCATAACAGAGGGTCAAACCAGGGCCGGCTCCAGCCACCAGATGAACAAGCTCGTGCTTGGGGTGGCAGATTCTATGGGGCAGGATTCCGTCCAATCCTAGGGCAGCAGAGACGTGTTTTTTTTTTGTTCGCTGCTCTGGCCACCCTGTAGGGGGTGGAGGAGGGGAGTACCCTGCATCAAACTCGGCAGGGCACCCTGTGTCCTTCCCTCCCCCCCTACCAGAGCGGCGTGGAGCCCTCCTGCGGGCGGCGCAGTGGTTGGGGCTGTGTGGCGAGCGCCCCACTGAAGCGCTGGCCACCCCCTTCTCCCCCACCTCCCCATTAGACCGGGCGTGCACTCTGCGGTGCAGGGAGTCCCTCTGCACGCTGGCTTCGGCCACCCTGTAGGGTTTTTTCCCCTACTTTGCCGGCCATGTTGTTGTTCCCCCCCCACTTTGCCGGCTGTGCCATTTTAGTTTTGTCCCCCCCCTTTGCCGCTCCAGCTGCGCTGTTTTTGTTTTGCCCCCCATCTTCCTTTGCTGCGCCATGTTTTTGTTTTGTTTTTTTTTGTCCCCTGCTTTGCCGCTCCAGCCTCGCCGTTCCTCCTCCCCCTCCCCCGCTTTGCCGCTCTGGTCATGCGCCCCCCTCTCCCTTTTTTTTTTTCTGGTGCTTGGGGTGGCAAAAAAGCCAGAGCCGGCCCTGGGTCAAACTAAATGCATATACCCCCAAAAAACAAAAACAGTAAGATGACCAAAAAACGCCAGGCATCCTTTAAAATTGGAAGTTAAACCCTACTGAGGAAAACAAAAAGAAGCATAATCTCTGCTAAATCAAGTATAATTAAGCACACCAAGAAAGAATCCGAAGGGCAACTGGCAAATAGACACAAAAACTAATAGCAAAATTTCTTAAAATACATCAGAATCAGGAGGCCTGCCAAACATTCAGTGGGGCCACTGGATGATCAGGGTGCTAAAGGAACAGTCCAGGAAAACAAGTGGAGAAGCTAAGTGAATTCTTTCCATCAGTCTTTATTGCAGAAGATATAGGGGAGATCCCCACATGCAAGCCATTCTTTTTAGGTGACAAATCTGAGGAACTGTCACAGACTGAAGTGTCAGAGAAGGTTTTGGAACAAGTTGATAAATTAAACTGTAATAAGTCACCAAGACCAGATGGGATTCACTCAAGAGTTCTGAAGGAACTCAGATATGAAATTGCAGAACTACTAACTGTGATATATAACTTCTTGCTTAAATCAGTCTTTGTACCAGATGACTGGAGGATAGTTAACATAACACCATTTTTTTAAAAAGGCTACAAAGTTGATTCTGGCAGTTTCAGGCCATTAAGCCTAACTTCACTACTAGACAAGTTGGTTGAAACTATAGTAAAGAACAGAATGATCAGACACAGATGAACACAGTATGCTGGGGAAAAGCCAACACTGCTTTTGAAGAGGGAAATCATGCCTCACCAGTCTAGCAGAATTCTGACAGAGTGAAGAAGCACAAGGACAAGAGTGATCTAGCAGATACACTCTACCTGCACTGACCTACTATGGCCATTCTTATATTCCTTTGTAGTGGCTCAGTGCAGGGGGCTCTCCCATTCCTCGGGAGGCCACTCTGCCTCATTACATCACTGATACATTGGCTGCCATGGGGAACAAAGCGGTCTCTGCTCCCAGCTGGAGTCAGGCTTGTGCTCAAGTTGGGGGGAGGGAAACAGTCAATTGGCCTCAGCCCTGGATCAGGGCAGAGCTACAAAGAGTCTGAGGCTCAGGCTTCCAGCCTGAGGAAGGGGAGATTGCCACTCCCAGGTTGTGGTGGCAGGAGGGGACGCAGGTCCACACACTCCACTGCATCCTGGCCCAGGGCCCTAGCAGTGACAAAGTGCTTTGTCACTGGGTCAGCAGGTATCTACTCCGCAACACACTGACTCACCCTCTGTCAATGTTATGGCCAGACAGGGGTCTGCTACCCCTGGGCCACTTCCACACTCCCCTTCTTGGTGTACCTGTTGCCATGAGGAGGGGGTAGAGGTTGATGGTGGTCCAGGCCAGTCATCCTCTCCCTCCAGGGTCAAGTCTGACAGCAGTCTGGGTGGTCTGGGCCAGTTGTCTGCTTCCTCGAGGTCTGAATCTGCTAGCGGCCCCGGTGGCCCAGACCAATCCTCTGCTCCCTCAGCACCCTCCGCAGCTTCCCAGCTTGGGAGTCCACAGGAAGTGTCTGGTGCCTCCAGTGGTTGCCTCCCTACTGAGCTTGTTGGGCCGCCTTTTATACTTCCCGCCCCTCCCACCCACTTCCTGGGGGAGGGGCAACTAGGCCCTGGTCCCATCCACCAGGGCTCAGTGCAGGGGCCCTCCCACTCCAAGGCCTCTGGAGGTCACCCTGCCTCACTACATCCCTTATTCAAAAGTCAGACCCGTGTCCCTTGCTTGCAACTGGGTCTGCATAATGTGCAAGATGATAGCTTGTGTCCCCTTCCCAAAGGCACCATATGTTGGAGGTTCACTACAAAACTTAACAGGTGCATGGGGGCAGGGAGGTACGTATTCTACCCACAATTGCACTAATTGGTAAGTTCTGAACCCTTTACAAACTTAAAGTGTGCTGTGAATACAAGCTACTTCTAACTATCAAATATTATAGAAGCATTCAATTAACCATAGAAAGGAAATCACTTCAGTTTTTGAACACTTCAGTTCTCTCACCCACGGGATGCTATGGATGTGTCTGAATCTCTCTCCACATTTAAATTGCCTCCATAAGATAGACTTGTCAGTGTACTAGTGTTATAGGGTGAGGCCCAAAGATTCTTTATGGTTGAAATTCACCCCAGTGCAGAGGACCTGTCCAAATCTCACTTTAAGGGTTTAAGTGGCATGAAGGGCCCTAAATGGGTCCTCTTGTGCAAGGATGATTTCCATCCTAAGTGCATAGGAGCAGTATGAAGGGTGTGCCTCCTAACATCAAGACTTCACTAATCTACTTATCGCAAGTAGGGAACTTACCCTGGTGATGGGGCAGGGCTTACCCATCAGCCACTGCCAAATTTGAACTTTCATTTAAATAACTAAAAAACTCCAGCTATCATGGTTATGAAGTTTATATTCATCCAGCTCATATTTGGAGGATTAACTGATGCAGCATTGCCTCCTGATTCTACAGAGACCATAAAAACAATATAGTGGTGTGACTTTTCCAAGACCAACTCCTGGACTGGCCCCAACACACAGCACAATCATCTGGGCTGTGCAGACACCTGCCTATGCTGGTGAAATAAATCCTGAGAAATATATGCATGAAGTGACATAGTGAGCACCCAGCTACTCAACTCCCCACCAACTCCATCAGATCCACAGGAACATATCTAAATCCACACTATTTATTCTCCTATCGATCCACCCTCTGAATTTTACTTTCCCTGCAATCCATTAGTTTCCCCTCTTGCCCAGTCCTTCACACGCAGGATTATCATCGTCTTTTCTCAGCAGCTGAGACGGCAGTGGTACCTCTTCTCTTTCCTTGCTGGCTGTTTAGCATTCCCTTTCCTCAGCTTCCTCTCTCTCTCTGTCAGTTGGCTGGCTAGGATTCTCAACTGTCAGCTCTACCCACCTGGTCAGCCAGCAAAGAAACCTGGAGACCCCAGAGTGAGCTGGAGAACAGGGCTGGAATCTGGAGCTTCCAGCCAAGAGTCAGATAGTAGGCAGGCCTCACTGTTATTGGAGAAATTACTCTGAGGCCACTGAAAGAGAAAGGATTCCCTCACCCCAGATTACTCACCAGAGGTGGAAACAGTCTATGCTTGCTTCTGTGTCAGTACTACAGTGTGGCCAGATGGTATCCTGACAATATAAATCAGCTTAGCTCCAGCAGGTAATATTCCTTGTGTTGGACAGGTGTAAGCTGACTGATAGGCTTTGCCCCAGAATTAATCAGCATGAACTCAGTAGACCAGAAGCAGTAAAGTGAGGTGTTCTGTGAACACTCATTGTGATAAAAGATCAGAGGTGCTGGAGCTCCATATGAATTCTACAAGTTTCAGGATCTCTTGAACTTTCTAATTTGGGGATCGTGTGTTTTTAAAACATTTTTCATTGTAGAGCAAAAAAGATCAGAACAGCATAAACACTTACGCTTCTTCCCAAATTTATGGAGGTCAATTCCATGTACTGGGAATGCCCCTGGATCATGAAGTACAGTTACACCATTACATCTGGGAGCTTCACTATTATGTTTTGATACTGCATGAGAGGGGTTAAGACAAACAAGGAACTATGCTAGAGACCAGATAGTTGGAGGTCTGACCACCTGCCTCAAACTCCTAAATAAAACACCTATTCCTACAGAGTGCCATTAACGTTGCCGACTTTGGTGGTATGCCATGAATAAGTGATCAATTTGCAAGAACACAAACCTGACACTTCTGCAAAGTCATTGAAATTCCCTAGTCCTCCTTTCACACTGCAATATCACGGTTCTCCAAAGAGTGCTCCCTTCTGAGCATTGACCTAATGTCACCCTCAGTAGTCTGCAATTAAAAGGAAAACCCAAGGTAGTACAGCTACCCATATAAAAATATTTCATATAACATGCAGGGGGGAAAAGTTACAATAATTTTGAAATCTTCAGTTGCTTTTATTTATAGTCAAACACCAATTTGCTTTAAAATATTTTTATGAACAGAAAGTAGTGTTAATTTATAAACAATATATTTTCTGTAAGAGACTTCTGTAAGTCTTACACTTCTGTGAGTGTAAGAGACTGCCTGACAGAAATATACAATTAGTTGCAATATATGTTTACGCACTCTGTTTATACATATCCTCCATTTCTTCAATTTATCAGACAGCCCTATTTCCCCCTGCATGTAGGTACATGGCAGCAAACTAGCAGAGGAAGAGCTGCTTGAAGTTTATGCAGTCAATTATCGTGTACACACAGACACACACAGCATAAAGGGGGGAGTGATGTATTAAAGATGTGTAATTTATCACATGCAATAAATCTGTTGGCATATCTGTGCCATTTGTCACATGCCTCCGACCATATTACCTGCTCCTGGAAGGCAGCACTGAACAGAAATGGCCCTCTTCTTGCTTTGTTCCCGCCATACAACCATTGAAATGCCCACTGCCACTCTGCCCTTTTGCTGGTCCTTTCCCTTCACTTCAGGTGCCATCACTGTGACTATACAGCATACATTTATTCCCCCAGAACTTCCTTGCACTGAACTGATGATAGACTAACATGATTAACCAGTGCTTCTCCATCTCTCCTTTGGCCCCCTCTCCATTCCTTTGTTTAAGAACACCCTCATGAGAAGGTGAGCTGAAGCATACCATCCGCCAAATTCTGCACTCTTCTATACAGAGAGAGTGCACATTTTCTTCAGTCTTCATTTAATATGGAAAATGCATGGGAATTACTATCATCCATTTATATTTCAGTTCTCCTGTGGCCTCATTATATTATCCCAAGGCAGTGATAGAGTACAGAATTATCTCAAGCCACGTCTTCGCATGCCCTATTAAATCTCCAGTGCCTAAGAGCATTTAAAAACTGTTTAGTGACCTTCTGTACTGGAAATTTGTCTGCTGGGAATGGGAAAGGCTTTTTCTTACTCTAGCAAGTAAAGTTTTAGAGCCTGTTGCCGGTCTTCTTGTTCCAGAGTGTGCAATGCATAAAGTGCAGTGTAAAGAGGACCTGGAGTCAACTGTTTGGGGAGAGTCTCTCCCTGTCCCCCATTAGCAATAACATGAATAGACTGTGTTTAGAATGCTCCCCCTGCCTATGAAGCAAAACTAACATATTCCTGAGCGCTACATAATACTGTTGTTGACTCTTACTTCTCCATCACAGCGTAGCTGCTCAGCCAGCATTAAGACTTGTGAAATTTGCTTGCAAGAGCAGAAGAAAGGAACCTTTGTGTCTGTGGACCACATTCTAACCTGCCCTACCTCAAGGGACTTAATCTGAAAACCAGAAGTGGTAGGCAAGCATTAGCATATAGATGTAATAGATATTGGATGAAAATTCTGACAACACACAAACACTGAAGAACTGTGAAAAATGTTCAGCTACACCATACTAAAAAAAAAATTAAAAAAATCGCTGAACTGTCAGTGAGCTCCAAAGTATCTAAAGATTTTCCACTCTGAAAATAAAAATTTAGTATGCAGCATGCAAATTAAGGTAGTTTTTGATCATGAAATAAAAACAAAAGTGTAATTAAAAATCCTTAGGGTTATTACAATAAAATTCTCATAGAATATCAGGGTTGGAAGGGACCTCAGGAGATCATCTAGTTCAACCCCCTGCTCAAAGCAGGACCAATCCCCAGACAGATTTTTACCCCAGTTCCCTCAATGGCCCCCACAAGGATTGAATTTACAACCCTGGGCTTAGCTGGCCAATGCTCAAACCACTGAGCTATCCCTCCCTCCCTCATCTCTGGAACCTTAGCCAATAATTTATGGTTTAAAAATGCACTATGGTTTTAAGATATATTTATGTTGTAAGTAAATTAACACATCAAGAATTTTACATATTTTCCTTTCTACAAACAAAACCATTCAATCACATTTTTCCATGATTTTCTCTCTTATTCAGGCTCATAAAATACCTCTATTTAAAGAAGAGCTTTCTTCCTTACAGACCTTGACTACTCCTGCTTAATGCTGCAGAGAGGTTATAATATTGACTACAGGACATCATAATTATTACAATGGCAGTACACTGTCAGTGCAAACGCACAATTATGATCTCACGCAAGAGCAAGCAAGAGAGCTTGGCTTGTGATTTGCTTTCAGATTCACGTCTTCAATAACAGCAAGAGGAACACACAGCAAAGAATTCCTTCATACATATAGATTATGTGCTTTCAAATTTGTCATCCACAACCTATCCTGAAGGACAATCCCTCACTCTCACAGATCCTGGGAGAGAGGCCAGCCCTTGCTTACAGACAGCCCTCCAACCTGAAGCAAAATACTCACCAGCAACCACACACCACACAACAAAAACATTAGGAACCGGGAACCTATCCTTGCAACAAAGCCCATTGCCAACTCTGTTCAGATATCTATTCAGGGGACACCATCATAGGACCTAATCACAGCCGCCACTATCAGAGCCTTGTTCACCTGCACATCTACCAATGTAATATATACCATCCTGTGCCCCTCTGCCATGTACATTGGCCAAACCGGACAGCCTCGACACACAAGAATAAATGAACACAAATCAGACATCAAGAATTAGAACATTAAAAAACCAGTTGGAGAACACTTCAAACCACCCTGGTCATCAATTACAGACCTAAAAGTCGCAATTATTCAACAACAAAAAAACTTCAAAAAGAGACTCCAACGCAAAACTGCAGAACTGGAATTAATTTTCAAAATGGATACCATTAGATTAGGCTTGAATAAAGACTGGGAGTGGATGAGTCATTATACAAACTAAAAACTATTTCCCCATGATAATTTTCCCTCTACTGTTACTCACACCTTCTTGTCAATTGTTTGACATGAGTCATCCTGATGATCACTACAAAAGTTTTTTTCTCCTGCTGATAATAGCCCACTTAATTGATTAGTCTCATTAGAGTTGGTATGGCAACCCCCATTTTTTCCATGTTCTCTGTATATATCTATTATATATCTTCCTAATGTATTTTCCACTGCACGGATCTGATGAAGGGGCTTTAGCCCATGAAAGCTTACACCCAAATAAATTTGTTAGTCTCTAAGGTGCCACAAGTACTCCTCGTCCTTTTTACTAATAGGAAATGCATTCATTTACGTAGCTGTCAATGTTTTGGTTAATTTTAGAAGATTGCAATGTCACAGTTGAATTTTAGACTTTGTGAAACTAAGAACAGTTCATTTTACAAAATGTTTTATTCCAGTCTGAATTTTCACTCTTCTTCTCCCTGCCTGCCTTTAATTTTTTTTTTTTTTTTTTTTAAAAGATGACATTTTAGGATACGAAGTGCGCCTCCTCCATAAAGGAAGGAAATCCCAGGCTTCCTCCTTGAAGGTTATGTATAATACAGAAAACAGGAATGAGGCGGCATTAAATATATTTTAGTATCTTTTGCACATTGGGTCCTCTAAAATCTAAAACCTAATTGTCTCAAACAGCTATACGTACATTATGTATCATGAGATATGCACATCATCTGGTAAAGTACAGTACATTGTGGGGTCTAACCACGTTGACAAGGTCCATTTAAAAATCACATCAATCAAGTTTTCGTTAAGGGTCTCGTTTTTAAGCTCAGTCACGTTCTTCTCAGAAGAATATCTGATGTTATAACATCTAGTCTCCCACAAAAGATTAAAGAGCTCTCATTTCATGAATAAAAATTCTGTACACAAAAGATTCCTGAAAGAATCCTTCCCACTGAAATTGCTGATATCACGCTATAAAAGCAAAAAACACCAATTCACTCAGTATATAAAAGAATGGTTAGTATTCCAATAAATTCAGTTGTGAAAAAGGACAATCATTAAAATATATGTACAATTATGGTTCTGCCAAGAAAGAAGCACGTTACCCACAATGGTAGTGCTATCACATGCAAATCATCATTTACCATTAACCTTTGAGTTCGATTTGAAGTAGTCAGATGGTTATTATTGCAATCTCTTAACTATTTTGATAAACATAATGTAAGATACAAGACAACAATGCAGCAAAGGACAGATTTAGACTTATTACACAGGACATATTCACTCTGCTATAATTATCTTGTTACTCCTCATCAACCCAATTTGCACATGCTTGTAATTCAGGGCTAAAAAATGTGTTTTAACAAAGTGTCAGCCTGAGATTTTTTTTTTTTAAATAATTGCTTTTAAAAAAATACTACTTTGATGAAAGGAACCATAAAAGTGCATAGTGTCTTAAATCACCTTACAGACATTAAATGAGCTTTTGTGTATCCCTGTACCTCTGAAATGCTACAAAACTGCGCTCCATGGGGGCTCCTTGTGTGTCATCTGGTTATATAGGGTTTGGGGCACAAAGGGTCCAGTTTGTCAGCCATTCTCCTCCACATAGTGTCATAGCATGTGCAGGAGCTACTAAAGAGTGAAGAATCCTTCCCTCCACATGCCACTGAGCTCTGATGTGGCAAGCCCCTTTGCTAAGGCTTGGTGAAGGGAATGGGATTAAAAAAGCAGCAACTGCTAGCTCAGCACACAAGAGTTACTTTCATGCCCTTCTATGGGCAAAACAGCGTACCCTCACCAACAAGCAAAGCAATTCCTAAAGTCAGCTGAAAATATAAAACACTTACCATATGCTTCACAATGGACCAAACTGCCTGAAGAGAATCCAGCTAATTAGCAGCAGCAGTCATAGTGGACATCTTGGTTCCCAGCAGCAGTTCCTTCCTTGAGTCTACAGGATTTATAGCTGGTTCGGTACTTCTACCCACAATGACAGCGGTGATGTAGTCTGAAAAGAAAGCACGTTCTGTGAATTTAGTCATTGTTTACAGTAAGCCTTTTCTTTTTGAAGCTGTGTTGCAATACGATTGTGCCAGATTCTGCCCTCAGATATGTACAGATCGACGGTGAGTTACAGTTGGATGCATACACCTAAGACCGGGATGTGACCTACAGAGCATAGCTACCAAGCTTAGTGCAGACCCATGTGTGACATATTATACAAAGTCATGTAATGAGCCTTTCACATATTTGTAAATAATTATTTTATAACCATATAGCAGATTAAAATAATTGTGTCCCTAACTGCCTGGAGCTAGGGGGGAAGCTTTCTTCTTATGCTTATTTTTTCAAAATTGTCCATTATGATGTTTTTACTACAGCTGTGCTGGGGGGCAGGGTTGGAGGAAATCAATTTTTACATGGAATAACCAAAAATCCCAAACACAAAAATTCAAACACACTGGTTTTCAGATTAAAATATTCACTTACCAAAAACAAAAACAAAACAAACAAACCCTCAAGAAAAGCAGATACTTTCCCTTAATGTTTGTTTTGTTGAAAACCCTATTGTCCATCAAAGAAAAGGTAAGTTTTTGATTAACCATAGTTTTTAATACCTGTTCCTGATATCTGATACTGACCATTGTCAGAGAGAGGACACTTGATTAGAAAATTAGTTTGACAATTTCTATGTTTTAACAACTTGATTAAGCATTCTACATGTTATGAAGACTGAATTGTTAGGCAATTTTCATAATTTAGACCAAAATCTTGTATTGTAATTTCAGTTATAGATATTCACAGATAATATAAATTCATGCCAGATGGGATACTGCAGGCAGCAATACTTAATATGATGCATTTGATTCATACACAATATAACTCATATGATTAATATACTCCAGTTCAGACTGACACAGGGGAAAAAAGTTTTTTTCTCCTTCCTTTTTTGTCAAAATGCAGTAAGGTTTTAATTTAGAAACATCTTGCTGTGCTGAAGTTAGATCTTTTTCATTGAAATAGAACTAAAGCTACAGAAAACAAAAAATTGCCATTTAAAAAAATGATTCAAGTAAATAGATGGTTCCAATAAAAGGTTGATATATATCAAAATTAAGAAAAAAATCCAGAGGACATCTAGAAAAGAGTTAGATTAGCCATGGTAGGGATTATATCGTTTAATGCACAGAATATAGACTACGTGTGGGCAACATGAACATAAATTTTGCAGGAAGACAGATTATGTTGTAGAGATGGAGGATTAGCACTATAGGCAAATGATTCCATGGAATATAGCGGGATCAAATTTCTGAATGAAGCAGACCATACAGCAGAATACATATGAATACAGTAACTCCTCATTTAACGTTACAGTTATGTTCCTGAAAAATGCAACTCTAAGTGAAACAATGTTAAAATGAATCCAATTTTCCCATAAAAGATTTAATGTAAATGCAGGAGATGGTTAGGTTCCAAGGAAATTTTTTTGGGGCAGACAAAAGGCATTATATACTGTACTGTGGTGGGGAGGTACCCTGGCTTACCCCTGGGGCTCAGGGCTGGGGCTGCAGAATCTGGGAGGGAGTTAAGGTGTAGGAGGGTGCTCAGGGTGGAGGTGCAGGGTCTGGGAGGGAGTTAGGGTGCGGGAAGCCGCTCAGGGTGTGGGTGTGGGGGGAGGCTCAGGCCTGGGGCAGGCAGGAGGTGCAGAGCACTTACCTGGGGCAGCTCCTGCTTGGTGCAGAGGGGGGTGCAGGTGGCTCTGCGCAGCGTGGCACTACCCTTATGGCCATGATTCTGGGAGCTGACCCCCTGGCAGGCAGGGCCACCCAGAACTTTTCTCTTCAGCTGGCTTTGAAGGGGAAAGCACTGCTTCTCTCCGGCCGCTGGCCGCACAGCTGCCCCTGCTCCTCTTGAGTCCTCTGGCCCATGCTCGCAGGGCCACATTCTGAAAGGGGCTTTGGAGCTGCAGGCCAGGGCCCCAGGGCCCCTTTAACTCAGGGCCCTGCAGCCCCTAAAGCCCCTGCGTTCCGGGTGGCCCTGCCTGCTTTGGGGGGTGGGGGGCAGCTTCCCCGCTCGCTTGTTCCCTCCCTCCCAGAAAGTCCTAAGTGCCACCAAACAGCTGTTTGGTGGTGGGGGAAGCGCTGGGAGGAAGGGAGGGGAAGGAGGTGGAGAAGAGAAACTTGTGCAGTGCTCCCTTGTAAAGTCAGCCCAACAACATTATAAGGGAGCATTGCACAACTTTAAACGAGTATGTTCCCTAATGGAGCAGTGACGTAACTTCAAAACAACGTTAAGTGAGATGACTTTAAGTGAGGAGTTACTGTACACCAAGTAATAACAGTATACGTACACTAGTAGATACCTAGATCCTGTGCCATAGCAAGGGCAAGGTGAGTGAGGCACTTGCCTCGGGTGTACAAAGCTGAGGGGTGCAGAAAACAACAAATTAAGTTTTTTAATTCTTATTTTATGAAAATTATAATCATATAATATGCACATTGCATCATGATAAATGTACAATGTAAATGAAAAATAAATAGAATACACCCTACAGTAATTATAAAGCATTGGTTCTCAAACTGGGGGTTGCAACCCAGTTATGTGGGGGGAGTGAGCCCCGATCCCAGCACGCAGCTGCAAGTTGTGAGCCCTGACCTCTGCACCAGGCTGTGAGCCCCGACCTCTGCACCAGGCTGTGAGCCCCAACTGCAACGCATGGCTGTGAGCCCCGACCCCTGTGTGGAGCTGCGGGGCTAAGAGCTCTGACCGCTGCACTGGGTGTGAGCTCCGACCCCGACAGGGAAGCACAGCTGTGAGCCCCGACCCCCCCAGTTCATGATCCACTATGATGCACACCTTATATGTATTAGTTGATTTTGTACGTGGATCTTATGATGAAAATAAATGTTCTATTATCATTATTATTTTTGTTATTTATGTATTTCTTTTTTTTCTTTTTACAAAGTAACTACTATGAAATTATATGGAGGTGGGAGGGTGCAATTTTATATTCTTGCCTCAGGCACAGAAATAGCTAGTTATGGCTCTGCCTAGATCGAATGAACTAGTAACAGGTGACTTCAAATACCTGCATATCCATATCATCTGATCATATGACACCATCAGGACAAGATTTAGAGAAACAAGTTCTCAACATTTAAGTGATTACTTCTTGGTACAGCTAGTTCACAGACACCAGCGTGGCAGCTAGTCACTATCTGACTAGTTAGACATAAGATTTGATTCAAGAAACAAACAAGAGTTAAGCCACTAATAATGATTACAATAAATTCAACATTATCATAGGAGAGCTTGACATGTCAAAGATAGAACTGAAAGAGAAATGTTTTCAGAAGTTATATAAAGGCAGAAGTGGCAGCCCAAGGTTCATGTCAAGAGGACAGATTTCCATATCTTAAGGGCCACCATAGAAAAAACCTGGTCACCTTGTAATCTAAAGATTTGATAGTAGAACATCTAAAAGGGTGAGTAGGGATATGATTGGGGTTGTATATACTGGCACAAATATTTTAAATACGGCCAGAAGTCTCACGACTTGGAGATTTAAAAAACAGATGGATAATAATAGTTTAGGATTGTGGATGCTCAAAATATGGCTCTAGAAGAAATAATGTAACAGCTAATTAATCTTGCTCCAAAGTTGCAATAATTTTACATCTGTCTATATAGAGGTACTTATTATGGCAGCCTTACTGTAGTATAGGAGCACCTTACAGTCTAATGCCTTTATCCTGAGAGGCTAGTCTCAGTGACACAAAACAACAAAATCCACCTTTCACCCCCCTTCTCTTTATTAAAGCCCCTCTTTCAATCACTCTAATTTACCCTACCATAATTATGCCCTCCTTTAGCCTACCTCAGCCGTCTGAACATAGAACACTACTTTAGATGTCAATTTCTTCCCCTCTGCTCTCTTCACTCTTGGTGGGTGTGGAGGGGGTGCGGGAGATACGTTCTTACCTCAGATTAGTGAGCATAGGGGAAAATCCTAGTGACAGTAAGACAGTATTAATGACAGTTGAAGTAAGTCAAAGTGACTTAGGAAATTGGGACTTAGTCTCCCAGTGCTGAGCAGACCAATGGCTAAATAGCTTGAAAAAAAAAAATCTGTGCCTATATGCTTTCTAAACAACAACAACAACAAAAAAGTCATAAAACCCGTCCCAGAATTCACAATCTGTACTTTCTACACCGCAGACCAGCAATACTACTAACTGCTCACAAAGACATTTATAAATATTTTAATAGTGACCTCTTCAATGAAGTAGCCATTATGAAAAAAAGTGTCCTAATGGAAACAAGGTTCCTGTCCCTGACAATCATAATACCTTTTAGGACAGTCTCTTTCCTAATAAGACTGCACTTTTCAGATAAGAACCTGTTGCTCCTCTTTCACCTGACTTCAGTTTTCTCTTTGGCATGTACAGTAATTAAAAGTCATCCACATGCATTCAGCAGAAAGGGATTTGTCCCTAATAAAATACTTAAAACCATATTTGTGTAGGAAATTCAGCTCTGTGAATCAACTCCTTTCTTCTAAAAGATTTATCACTGTGGAATAAAATCAGTGGTTAGGAAGCAAATCCAAATCCAATCATGTGCTAAATTTTCCAATCCAAATAATGAAAAGCATTTTACATTTGAAAATAAAATCTGCATGTGTGATTCAAAATATCTGCAGCTGAAAGAAATTAGTGAAACAATACGTTAATTTAATATAGAGCCATAGCATTATTGATTAACAAACACTGCATCTTGAGTCACATACCAGGTATTGTTCTTAATTGTGTTTCAAGAAAGTTATATGCAACTATGCAAATAAATCCATAGTTTGTCTATTCCTTCTTCATATATTAAAGCTACCGGGGCAGCTCCAGGCACCAGCACGCCAAGTGCATGCCTGGGGCAACAAGCCACGGGGGATGCTCTGCCAGTTGCTGCGAGGGTGGCAGGCAGGCTGCCTTCGACGGCATGCCTGCGGAGGGTCCGCTGGTCCTGCGGCTTCAGCAGACCTCCCTCAGGCAAGCCACCCAAAGCTGCAAAATACCTAGAGCTGCCCTTGAAAGCTACTGTGGGCTTTGATTATACCATGGTTTGCGGATGACTGTATCTTGACTTTGAGAAGCAGTATCCTACCTGCACCTTATTATAATTATATTGTTGAAAAGATTTGAGGTATACATATGTTTCAGAATACATATAATGAATATGGTTCTGGGATGATTTCTGTCAAGCTAAGATCAAAATGAGAGAACAGTTTATTTATCTGCTTACTGCACTTATCCCAGGCTCTCAACACAAACCTATTACAAGACAATTTTAATTCATTATTATTAATACATGGCACTTAACAAGGGATAGGTCATCTTACAATGAGTCAATAAAAAAAATCTCATACAGTAGCATGCTAACCCCAAAATCTCCCAACTCAGACTCCATGAACAAGGTGAGATTTTTTTCAAGAAGATTGCGGAAATCACAGATTCTGTGACTTTCAGTGACCTCTGTGACTTCCGCAGCAGCTAGTGTAGCTGACTTTAGGGCTGCCTGAGCAATTAGGCCAGCTGCTCAGGCATCCCACAACCAGCTGCACTGGCTGCTGCTTAGGAGACCCCGGGCAGATGGCTCTGGGGACCATGCGAGCAGCGCTGGTGTGGGAGGTCCCAAGGAGTGCACAAGCAGCAGTCTTGGGGCTGCCCTGGGGAATGCCGAAGCAGTGGTCCTGGGCGGCAGTCCTAGGGGCTGCCCCGGGACCAGCCACATCAGCCGCTGCTTGGGCAGCCCCGGGCAGCTGTCTCCAGGATCCATCAGAACAGTGGCTAAACCTTAGCCTTATTCAGGAACTCCTGAGTCACGCCTCCAATCAACTCTTGAGAGAAATAGCCTTGCCACACAAAGATGTTTTTCAAAACTTCATTTGATCTTCCAAAGAAATTGAGATGGCATTTTAGAAGTGCTCCTCCCAAAAGCATTTGTACAAAATAAATGTGGGTTCACTTATCAAAAATAAAGCAAAGGCATCAAATATAGACAAGTAAACTTAGATATGGTGATATCTTCTTAAGAAGACATGCTAATTGAAAAATATAGCTATTCAACCATTCTACATCATGGATAAAATTATCTACCAGTTTAATTCCATTTAATTAAATGGGCACCACATGTGTTAACTTACAAACCATTTAAGCTGATTTTTGCGTAACAAATATAATGTCTAACTTATTGAAATACATAGGAACATGTACCACATACCAGCAAGCATACCATTTTAACTGGCTTCTGTGGTTGCCCTTATAACATTTTGCAACAGTTCAGACACAGTTACCTCCTGTTCTAAACATAGGGGAAAACTAAGGTACTTCAGATCCAATTCACTGATCTTTTAAATGGGGACAACTGTACTGGTCACAAAACCTCTTGCTTCATAAAAAGGTGGGGCAGGGGAAGTGGGCTTCCATTACCCCCTATTAATATAGAATCATTTAAACATAGAATATCACAGTTGGAAGGCACCTCAGCAAGTCATTGGTAGGGCCAATCCCCAGACAGATTTTTACTCCAGTTCCCTAAATGCCCCCCTTCAAGAATTGAACTCACAACCCTGGGTTTAACAGGCCAATGCTTAAACCACTGAGCTATGCCTTCCCTCAACATAGCTATGCAAGAGATCCAAGTTAACAAGTAGCAAATGTACCCAGTGTTCAGCAGGAAATTCATACCTTTCTTGTACTCTTAGGTACCATCACATGCAGATAAGGTGCCAGATTCCCCTCTCATTTACCCTAGTGTGACACGCTGGTGTAAGTCCAAGGGGAAATCACACACCAGAGTCTCCATTCTATACTTAATGTATTATTAAATTACATATAAGTAGTAGGAATTATCTTTGGCCAAAAAGGGGAAGTAGGCTTATGTCTTTTTACTGAGGCTAGGAAATAAGACATATCAGAATATTTGATTTGTTTACATTTTAATTTTTTCTAGTTTTAGATTTCAGTTTTATGGGATAATTACTGGTTAGATATGCAGGAAGCTTATTCTCAGGGCTTCTCCTGACTACAGCAGTCTTCTAATCCCATCCAGAAGACATTCTGCTATGTGAAAGGGGGAGACGCTCAATTAATACAGTCTGGGGCTCTGCCCAACTGCAGATTCGAGGGTCCTGAGGAAAAATATCCTATAGAATTTAATAGGGTGTGACCCTATAGAAATTACTTTTGGGAAGGAAAACCCCCCTATTTTTATGGGGTTTTGAACCATTATACTGGAATTCTATAACAGCAACACACATGGAATTTAATAGAAAATTGTTTTTTTCAAGAAGGGGAAAGGTGAGGGCAAATCCAAAGTAGTTCAGCTGGCTCCCCACCTTGTCTAGTACTGGCCCACACACTCACAGTCCAGATCTACAGAGCCCACAGCCAGAGAAGCCTCACAGAAGGGGCTTTGAAACATTGGGCTGGAAAGAAGAACACTTCAGACAGAGTTCTTCCTTTCACAAACGCAGATTCCCCTCTGTTCAGAGATACAGAGTGGCATGTGACCCCTCTCCCTCTCAGATTGAACCATCTCCTGAAGTTATTACTCAGTTTTTGCTCAGGCAAGGTTCTCAACAAAGCCAAACCCTGAAAGCTGCTCAATACCTGTGACTCCAGTTTACTTCACCATTTAGATTTTCTCTGTACAGCTTCTACTAGACCTATTCTGATTCTTAATACAAAAAGCGGCTACCACACGCAGTCCTAAATCAATGATATTATGGTTGAAGGCTTCATGGTCTTTATCATATTATCAGAAAAGCAGTTTTGAGCTGAAAATTACTGCTTATCCAGACCAATAAATAATAATTTAATTAGGCTTTTTCATTGCTTGCATCAAGTCTCTAACTTCAAATAACAAGGCTGCTGTTTATATGCAGTTTGTAAGATGCTATTATTAAACCCTTCTCACACAGGTCACACTCAAGGGATGCTACTGCACTAAGTTAAATGCTTTTCACCTAAAGGACACCTTCTTAAAACATGAAAGCTCATGGGCTCAGAAGTAAGCTCTCCAAATCTTTTTAACATCCTTAACACACAGTCAGTCAATGGTAAAGAAAACTGAACTAAGCCTTATTACCAAATCAAAACTCATGTAGTTTCTTCTCAGGACACCTCGTACTGAGAGAGTCGTGTATTTGCTAACTTTACTTCCACACTTTTTTTTTTTAAAGCATTGTATCACATGCAAATAAAAATTCTAAGCATAAGAAGTTAGTTCATTAAGGGTAAATCCTGACCCCACCTTCACATCCACAGAGGGTCCCTGGCAGCGGAACAGATACTCATGTGCTGTTCAGCTGTGCCAGCCGCCATCTTGGCCAACACATCGAGGACTTCCAGTGCTAAAAGCATGAGGTGTTAGAGCTGGAACTAGAGATCCAAGGCTCCGTAGTTGAGGCTATAAGATTCATATCCTTGGTGTATTGGCACAGACAGGGACCCTATCATGCACTCACATGTGGGCTACACAACAGGATTTTGAGGACAGTGCAGAATGCACCCACTGACGTGGAGTTCAGCTCTGCAGCTGGACCATTTGTACCAGCGTGTAGAGGGCAGAGTATAGTTGAGGTTATATTCATCATCTTTCAGAGGGGTAGCCGTGTTAGTCTGGATCTGTAAAAGCAGCAGAGAATCCTGTGGCACCTTATAGACTAACAGACGTTTTGGAAGCGTCAGAGCTTCGGGGTAAATCCCACTCGTAGATCAGGTAAGTGAAATTCCCAGGCAGGTATATATATCTAGCAACAAGCCTAGATAACGAGATTCAGTCAGGCCTCACCTCCCTGACTGAACTAACCTCGTTATCTCTAGCTTGCTTGCTAGCATATATATACCTGCCCCTGGAAATTTCCACTACCTGCATCTGACGAAGTGGGTATTCACCCACGAAAGCTCACGCTCCAAAACGTCTGTTAGTCTATAAGATGCCACAGGATTCTCTGCTGCTTTTACAGATTCATCATCTTGTCCATCATCAAGAGGATGCATTAGGCTCCAGAAGCTATTCCTCTACATCTTTACATTATGCCCTTGTGGAACAGCTAGTTCTAGATTACATAAAGTGAGAGGCTAGTCTCAGTTTGTCCTAAATAGGTGTAGAAGCTGGTTCAAGCTAATTAGCTGAATTATGACAACCAGAATATAATTAAGGTCAACATCTCTGCAGAAAGGGTTGTCGATGTCCATATATGTTTGGAAAGATTTCCCTCCCACCAAAGTTTTTTAAAAAAATCAGAAGGGACAGGCTGGGGTAAATATCATAGGGCTAGAGTTAATTTACGGCAACTGTACTAACAAATAAATAAATTGATGGATGGAAGAAAACTAGACAGCAACAAAGAGAGAAACCAGTGGAAAATGAGAAGTCAGTGCAGTATGATATAGCAGGGGGGAAAAGGCCAATGTAAAGCACAAATGCAGCAATTCAGAGAGCATGGAGATGATTGCCTTCTCTAAAGCCCTGGCATGATGGTACCCAACATACGGTTTTCATGACAGTTCATGTCATTAATTACAAAACAGTGTTACATTAGAGGAAATTCAGAGAAGTGAAACAAAAATTATAAAGGAGTTCAAAAGAATCTCAAAACTTGCTGCTATTAAAGTCCTGTGGCTGACCTACCTTGCACCTAGCAGGCCTAGGGTTGCTAAAGGTGGCTTAAAGCCATCTTCTCCCCCTACCCTCAGCATCAAAGAGCAGAGTCCTGGGGTAGCAGAGGTGATTAAGAAAAAGCAGAAAGCCTACAAGGAGTGGAAGAAAGGTGGGATTAGTAAGGGAAGCTACCTTAGTGAGGTCAGAACATGTAGGGATAAAGTGAGGAAGGCTAAAAGCCGTGTAGAGTTGGACCTTGCAAAGGGAATTAAAACCAATAGTAAAAGGTTCTATGGAGATTGTTCCGGCCCTCCATTGTCTCATCAAGCTTCAAGTTTGGCTTCCCCTCGATGTTGGTAATATCCACCTCCATATCCTCATTCCCGTTTATCATCCTGTCCATCATCCCTAATTCTCATTGCCTTATTAAATGAGAGCAAAGTCCTTATTTAGTATTGGGCCATGCCAGGTTTCCTTAACCTCCATGATCCTCCGTGTATGCGGTCCGCATACTTCTTTCTTTGTTGTTCTCTTATTATTGGCTATAGAAAGGGCCCGGACAATCTCCATCCAAGAATATTAAAGGAACTGGCGCATGAATTGCAAGACCCGTTAGCAAGAATTTTTAATGAATCAGTAAACTCAGGGTTGTACCGTACAACTGGAGAATTGCTAACCGTAGTTCCTATCTTCAAGAAGGGAAAAAAGGTGATCCGAGTAACTTAGGCCTGTTAGTTTGACATCTGTAGTATGTAAGGTCTTGGAAAAAATTTTGAAGGAGAAAGTAGTTAAGGACATTGAGGTCAATGGTAATTGGGACAAATTACAACATGGTTTTACTAAAGGTAGAGCGTGCAAAACCAACCTGATCTCCTTCTTTGAGAAGGTGACAGATATCTAGACAAAGGAAAGCAGTAGATCTAATTTACCTCAGATTTCAGTAAGCATTTTGACACGGTTCCACATGGGGAATTGTTAGTTAAATTGGAAAAGAGGGGGATGAATATGAAAATTGTAAGGTGGATAAGGAACTGGTTAAAGGGGAGACTCCAACGGTCGTACTGAAGGGTGAACTGTCAGGCTGGAAGGAGTTACTAGTGGAGTTCCTCAAGGATCGGTTTTGGGACAATCTTATTTAACCTTTTTATGACTGACCTTGGCACAAAGAGTGGAATGTGCTAATAAAGTTTGCGGATGACACAAAGGGGGGGTATTGCTAACACAGCAAAAGGACTGGGACTACCATACAGGGAAAGATCTGGATGACCTTGTAAAACTGGAGTAATAGTAATAGGATGAAATTTAATAGTGAAAAGTGCAAGGTCATGCACTTAGGGATTAATAATAAGAATTTTAGATATACATTGGGGGACACATCAGTTGGAAAAACAGAGGAGGAGAAGGACCTGGAGTACTGGTTGATCACAGGATGACTATGAGCCGCCAATGCGATATGGCCGTTAAAAAAGCAAATGCGGTTTTAGGATGCATCAGGCGAGGTATTTCCAGCAAAGATAAGGAGGTGTTAGTACCGTTATATAAGGCACTGGTGAGACCTCACCTGGATACTGTGTGCAGTTCTGGTCTCCCATGTTTAAGAAGGATGAATTCAAACTGGAACAGGTTCAGAGACGGGCTACGTTAGGGATGATCCGAGGAATGGAAAACCTGCCTTATGAAAGGAGACTTCCAAAGAGCTTGCTTGTTTATGCGGCCTGGCCAAAAGAAAGGCTGCGGGGGATATGCTTGCTCTATATAAATATATCAGGGGATTAATATTAGGGAGGGAGAGGAATTATTTAAGCTTAGTACTAATGTAGACACAAGGACAAATGGGTATAAACTGGACATTAGGAAGTTTAGACTTGAAATTAGACGAAGGTTTCTAAACCATTAGAGGAGTGAAGTTCTGGAACCAGCCTTCCAAGGGGAGTAGTGGGGGCAAAAGACATATCTGGCTTTAAGACTAAGCTTGATAAGTTTATGGAAGGGATGATATGATAGGATAGTTTAATTTTGGCAATTGATCTTGGATTATCAGCAGATAAGTCTGCTCAATGGTCTGTGATGGGATGTTGGATGGGATGGGATCTGAGTTACTGCAGAGAATTCTTTCCTGAGTGCTGGCTGGTGAGTCTTGCCCACATGCTCAGGGTTTAGCTGATCGCCATATTTGGGGTCGGGAAGGAATTTTCCTCCAGGGCAGATTGGCAGAGGCCCTGGAGGTTTTTCGCCTTCCTCTGCAGCGTGGGGCATGGGTCACTTGCTGGTGGATTCTCTGCAGCTTGAGGTCTTCAAAACACAATTTGAAGACTTCAATAACTCAGACATAGGTTAGGGGTTGTTATAGAAGTGTATGGGTAGGGTTCTGTGGCCTGTTTTGTGCAGGAGGTCAGACTAGATGATCATATTGGTCCCTTCTGACCTATGAGTCTATTTCAATTACAACACAGAATACAAAGTGTACAGTGCTCACTTTATATTTATTATTACAAACATTTTCACTGTAAAAAAAACTTCAATTCACTGCACTGAAGTACTGTAGTGCAATCTCTTTATCCTGAAAATTGAACTTACAAATGCAGAATTATATAAAAAAGAACAACTGCACTTAATAAAACAAATGTAAAACTTTAGAGCCTACAAGTCCACTCAGTCCTATTTCTTGTTCAGCCAGTCACTCAGACAAACAAGCATTCAGTGTTGGGGAAAACTGAGGAGGAGCATGAGTAAGCAATAACTTGTGCAGGAGGAAGGTGAGCATGGAAAGCACTTTGCTGCTGCTTCTGGAAGGGTGGTTTCTGGTACTGGGCTCACCAGGCTCACTTCCTTTTTCTGAGCTAGGTAGGCTCCCTTCAGCAGAGTGAGCCCTTGTTTGCAAGAGAGGGTGGATTCTACCTCAGGGTCTAGTCATACTGCAGGGGAAAAGAGGCTGGTGCAGGGAGGCTGAGCTCACCAGGCTGTGTTCTCTATGGGGTAACCCCAGAGTGAACAACTGGCTAGGGGCAATGGGGCACGACACAGGGGGATTGGTCCTGGGAGTGAGGGGCTGGCCGAGAACAATAGGGCCAGGGCTGGTTAGGGCGCTAATACCTCCCATTTTGGCCAGGACCATCTCCTTTTTCAGCTCTGTCCCGTTCATCCCTACTGCTTCGCCAAAAGTGAGCATTTGTTCCAGCTGCAAGGCACAGCAGAGAGGTGCAGCGGCTGCTGCCTGGGGATCAGCTGAAGGCAGCAATGCCCACCAACAGGAGCATGGAGACATTTGCTGATGGCAGGCAATGCTGGCTTCAGAGCTGACCTCTGGGTGGTGCAGGCAGCACATGGCTTGGGGGCGAGGGTCAGCTCTCGAGCTCAGGACAGGGTCAGTCCCAGCCGTGGGCAGCGTGGGGTGAGGGTGGGGGTCTGCCCCTGAGCATGGGATGGGAATCAGCCCCCAGTTCCAAGTGGCACAGGGCTGGGAGGGGGTAGACCCTGCGTGGGCACTGCGGGGGGCACAGGGTGTGAGGGGCAGCCCCAGACCCGGGAGGCATGGGGAAGGCAGTTCGTAGGAGCCCTGCCAGGTGTGTGTGTTGGAGGGGAGGTGTGCTCCTGCTAGCCCCTGGCAGTGCTGTTATCACTTTAAAAACGCAGGGGTGAGACCTACCTTACTCTCTGGTGGCGGCTTGCGTTACTGCGCCTGAACAGACAGGCTTTTCCCCGAGCAACTCATGCTGCTCTCCCACCCAGACGGTCTGCAACTAAAGCGCGTTAAAAAAAAATTAACGTGTTAATTGCGCCGTACATTAATCGCAGACATTAAGAGCAGTTAATTGACAGCACTAATTGTAATGTATTTTCTGTATTTAGACAGAACTGCTTACAACCTAAGAAGTTCTGCTGGCAATAAATGGAAGCGTTGCTGAACAGTTTCACTGGTGATTATGGGCAGGCTATATTACCCTCAGATCAGTACTGTCTCCCTCTATTTTTGTGACACCATCCTAATTAATTCACATAGTTCTGTATTCTGGTTCTCAAAAATTCTGAACACACTGATTGCCATCAAGCAAATTGGACCTCCTCTCTCTCTAAAGCCCTCCTCTCTCTCTTTTTTAAAAAGAAGAAACACAAAACATGAATAGGCTAGATAAAAATCTGAATTTAAGCCAATTCCCACCATTCTGATGTTAGTTCAGGTTCTGTGTACTGGATAGTTTAATGGAAGCCTGTGAAGATCAATTTACTGTAGCACAGAACATCTTCTGTCACTGCATCTGTGCAACTTTATTAGCATTGTGTCTTTGCTATACATTACACACTTATTTGGGGTGTAATTGGACTCCAACACAGCCCAATAGTGTTGAAAGAAATATTTTCAGCCCAGGAACTTTGTAACACATCCTCCCTTGCTTAATTGCAGCAAAGAAAATACTTGCATACAATAGACTGCCATTTCTACCTTTGATATAATCCATGGTGTTTGAAAGTAAAAGAACCACAGAAAGTTGTTACAAAGTGGTGTGTGTATTAAGACATTCTGTACTCAAGACAGCAAGCACAAAACATTTGAAACTCTAGAATTAGAGACAGCCAGGTTAAAATTCAAGTCTGAATTAAGTTCTTACTTGAGTTACTAAGAACTGTTTAGATTATTAAAACTAAAAAATAAAATCTAATCGAATACTAATTCATCATGAAAATCTGTTCACTTTTTTTTTTGCTATTTTCAGCTTGAACAATGAAAATAGATTGGAGAGTTGCATTTTGTTCAAATCAAGTTTCTAATCACAATCACTGTTTTGCTTTGAACACATAGGCAAGCACTGCAGCATCCTGCCACTATTATCCCTTTAAAAACAAATGGTTAAGTGATTTTTTTAAATAGTAATATTTCTATTGATATTAAGTTCCACAAATGCAAGCATTTGCAAAACTGAAGTCTACCTATTTTCCTGGCTCTCCTTATTTTAACCTCAGTACCACAATCATTAATGGATTTTATCCTCATATAACAACCTTGTGAAGTAGGGATGCATTCTCTCTATTCATAAAAGCGGATATATTAGCATAATCAATTTTAGGACCAGAAGAGACGACTGGATCATTGGCCACCAATGCTGCCCATCCATCACCTGCACGCTAAAGCATAGAATCATAGAAGATTAGGATTGGAAGAGACCTCAGGAGGTCATCTAGTCCAACCCCTTGCTCAAAGCAGGACCAACACCAACGAAATCATCCCAGCCAGGGCTTTGTCAAGTCAGGCCTTAAAAACCTACAAGGATGGAGATTCCACCACCAGCCTCGGTAACCCATTCCAGTGCTTCACCACCCTCCTAATGGGACAGTTTTCCCTAATATCCAACCTAGACTTCCCCCACTGCATCTTGTGACCATTGCTCCTTGTTCTGTCATCTGCCATCACTGAGAACAGCTGAGCTCCATCCTGTTTGAAACCCCACTTCAGGTAGTTGAAGCTGCTGTCAAATCCCCCCACTCTTCTCTCTGAAGACTAAATAAGCCCAATTCCCTCAGTCTCTCTTCGTAAGTCATGTGCCCCAGCCCCTTAATTATTTTTATTGCCCTCCGCTGGACTCTCTCCAATTTGTCCACATCCTTTCTGTAGTGGGGAGCCCAAAACTGGACACAATACTCCATATGTGGCCTCACCAGTGCCGAACAGAGGAGAATAATCACTTCCCTCAATCTGTTGGCAATGCTCCTACTAACACAGCCCAATATGCCATCCTAAGTGAAGGACTCTGCACTTGTCCTTGTTAAACCTCATCAGATCTGCAAACTAGCTGATGGTGCAATCGATCCCATCACCCAGATCATTCATTAAGATGTTGAACAAAACCAGCCCCAGGACTGACCCCTGGGGCACTCCACTTGATACCAGCTGCCAACTAGACATCGAGCTATTGATCATTACCCATTGAGCCTGATGATCTAGCCAGCTTTCTATCGACTTCATAGTCCATTCATCTAATCCATACTTTTTTCCTTTTGCTGGCAAGAATACTGTGGGAGACCGTATCCAAAACTTTGCTAAAGTCAAGATATATCATGTCCACCGTTTTTCCCAATCAGGTTGTTCAGGCATAACTTGCCCTTGGTGAATCCATGTTGACTATGCCCGATTCCATTTTGAAGAACTTGAAGAGGAAGGCATTTTTTGAGGACCTGCTCCATGATTTTTCCAGGGACTGAGGTGAATCTGACTCAGCTGTAGTTCCCCGGATTCTCCTTCTTCCCTTTTTAAAAATCCAATAACCAAAATGAGACCAAATATTACAGCCCACAGGAGAGTAGACTTATGTTCCTCAGAGACAGAATAGGATGGATTGAGGTAATGACATGGAAACGATTAAGTGAAATATATCCAGATAATCCTGGCAAGTGACTTGCACCCACATAGTTAACTAAGGTCATGCAGGTGAGCTGTAGCCGAGCTGGAACTGAACCTAGGGCTTCTGAATTCCTCTTCAGTGCCCTATCCTATTCCTTCCTAAATTGATTTTAGTATCCTTTAAATACAGAGCCCCCAAATAGCATGTTTATTCAGTTAAAATATAAACATCTTATTTCACTGAATGTGTCGCACATGCTTAAAAATGTTTGTCTGATATTTGTTTATAGTTTGTTTGCTTTAAATAGTGGCCAATAACTTCTGGATAAAGGGGAAAAATGCATGCAATAGGAAATACAGGGGTGTGGAGAATGTAAATGAATGGCTTTAAATACCACCAAGTATTTTTGTTGCATTTTATTTTTAAATTTGCTGGCCAGAAGAGTTTTTAGCTTTTGTTCTTGACTGTATCCTGGAGTAACCCTGAAATATGCAAGTCATATCCTGGGGCAAGGCAAACGAGCTGGTTAAAAGGCTTAGAAATCTTAAAGGTTGTTTTGAGCTTATTAAATGGGTATTATATCTGAAGAGTAAGGAAATTGAGAGATTAATTTATAAAATAAGCAGCATATTGTGCCACTGTGAAAAATGCAAAGATTAACTTAAAAAAAAAAAAAGTTACCTTGTTCTGTTTTCCCTTTTGCTTTGTTTTGAGTTAACTTATTTACTTATGCAACAATACAGCCAATGAGATAGGAAGCTATTACTTAACATGGTATTGCCTGCTTGCAATTTGATGCACCTTAGGGTACGTCTACACTGCACGATTATTTCGAATTAGCTTAAACCGATATTACAAAACAGATCTAATAAAATCGGTTTAGCGCATCCACAGTGGGATCCCGAAATCGATTGTTTGCGTCCATGGTCCAAAGCTACCATCGATTTCAGGAGCGGTGCACTGTGGGTAGCTGTTCCTCAGCTA
>NC_133773.1:83932075-84031860 GCF_003597395.2 Chelonoidis abingdonii
TGGCGCCTTTTTCGCGGAGTGCATTGAAGCAAACGCCATAGCACAGCAATCTTTCCATTTTTTTTAGTGGTGGTGGGGAAATAAACTGAGGAGCTTTACCCTGAACCACGCCAACACTGTGTTTTGAACCTACAGACATTGGAGCTCAGCCAAGAATGCAAAATAATTTTCAGAGACGTGCCTGTGGACTGTGGAGATAGCTGGAGTCCGCAGTACCCCTCCCTCCCTGTCATGAGCCGTCATTTGAGTCTTCTGGCTTTCCCGTTACGCTTGTCACACAGCGCTGTGTATCCGGAGTTTTTATTCAAACGCCTTTGCGCATTTCGTGTTCCTGTAAGGAGCTGCATACAGACGATTTGTCTCCCCCATACAGCGATCAGACCTAGATATCTCCCGTACGGTCTATTGCTGGACTCTTTCGATTTCAAACTGCCATTGCCAGGCCGTTAGCTGATCAGAGCTCCACATGGGGCAAGCAGGAAATGTAATTTCGAAACTTCGCGCGGGCTTTTCTGTTTACCTGCCCGCTGCATCGAGTTCCGATTGCTGTCCAGAGGCGGTCAACTGCCAGCCTCTGGGATGCCGCCCGGAGCCATAAGTCGAGTTATCCGTCCACATGAACCTCTAATCCTGATCTATCACTATTTCGATTTAGCGTACTCTTCTCGTTGGGGAGTCGAATCGATTTAAGGAGAGTTTAATCGCAACTCGATATTAATGACGACGTCGTGTGAACGGATACAGCGTTAAATCGGTATATCGGCCATTAAACCGATTTAAAGTCGCAGTGTAGACCTGGCCTTAGAATGGAGAGGCAGCTAAGGTGGGGGTTCTTACACCTCTGAAGGGAGGGTAAACTTTGACTTTAGCACTGTGGTCTTTTGAGAAATATAGTTTAGTAGCTCAACAGCCATTTTGTTTCAGACATTTGTCATTACACGTGCCATTTTAAATAAGATTTTAATAAAATTAATGAGTTGTACTGTAAACAGGCAATCACATTTAAAAAGTAGTGTAATGCCTACTCTCTTTTACTATGTGCATAGATTATAATACACACATTTACTCTTGCGTGTGGCCTAATGGAAGGAGCACTGGACTGGCCTCTGGAAACATGGGTTCTACTCCTGGTTCTGGTCTACTGGGTGACCTCAGGCAAGTTGCTGCCCCTCTGTGCCTCAATTTCCCCATCTTTAAAAGGAAGTAAATATCTATTTTAAAGTGCTTTCAGATCTACTGAGGAAAGCATTAGAAGAGCTACATAGTATTTTGTTCAACTGATTACAGAATAAAAAAAGAGTATCATTTCTGGGCCTTAAATCTGCAGTGGTCACACTAGTAGAGCCCAACGTAGGACTGTGGCCTTAGAAAGTGATCGCTTGAAATTGTTTATAGTAACATTTTTATGAGCTATGTGGATTTTAGCTATTAATACCATAATTTTTTTTTTGATTAAGTCCTAGTTAGTTACAGAACTTTTGGTAAAGAATGCCACAATAATTAAAGGCTGTCAATGTCAGCATGACAGAGCCCTATTTTCAAGATTTTATAGCTCATATGTAAACACAGGCAGAAGTATAACTTGGCATGCATTTGTATGTCATACTGGCTAGTGTTACCAGAAGCCTGATTTCTATGAGAAAAAGATTAGAAGAGAATTTATGGTGATTATCCAGATAACTATACATCATATCTCATGTGTATACGTGGGTATATAAAGCAGAATCCAACATTTTATATCACTTCTAGTGTGTGGGGAAAAAAAAGATTGAAATGCAAAAAATCTTGGCAAACAAACACTTTGATGGAGCTTAATTAACAAAGAAGGCAGCATGATACCACAGAACCTGGAGATGCTCATCTCTGTTTTTGTCATAATGGATTGTTAATTGCTCCATCTGAAGATTATTCATCTTCTTTCCTCCTAGCATCCTTCTCATAAATTGGATTCAGCCATTAATAACATTCACCAATTTCTTCTGGAGAGAGGCTGGATTTGCAGACCAAAACAATGTGCTTGGTTATCATAATACAGATACTATGGTAGCAGCTGAGTCATATAAATGCCTAACATAACCAAGCAAAATTATTCTTTTTTCTTTATTTCTATACATTGAGAGCCTCAGTAATCTCTCACATCTCTAATATGGGTAGCCCTGTTAGTCTGTATCAGTAAAAACAATGAGGAGTCCTTGTGGCACCTTAGAGACTAACACATGTATTTGGCATAAGCTTTTGTGGGATATAAACCACTTTCCATGGAGTGGAAAATACAGTAAGAAGGAATAAACATACAGCACATGAAAAGATGAGAGTTCCTTATCAAGTGGGGGGGTCATTGCTACGAGGCCAATTCAATTTTGATGGATGTGGCCCATTCCCAGCAGTTGACAAGAAGGTGTGAGTCTCAGAGGGAACCATTTTTTTTTGTAGTGGGATGGGGCCGGGTCGCTCCACTTCCCACCACCTGGTGAGTGTGGGGTGTGCCCAACCCCTGCTGCAGTCCCTTGGGATGTAGCTCAGAGGAAGGGGTGGAGTGGGGGCGGGGCTGGGGAAGACCAGGGTAGGAAGAGGTGGGGGATTTGGGGAATAGGCAGGGTGGGGGCAGCTTTCTTGGCCAGGGGATCATACTGGTGGCTGGGCAAGCAGCTGTGTAGGGCACCAGAAAGTTTGGGGCACCAAATTTGTGCCCCAAATTTCCTGGTGCCCTACACAGCTGCTTAGTTTGCATACAGGTAAGGGTGGCCCTGCATAGCAGTGCCATGGACTTGAAGGTATAAATCAGGGATCTCAAAACACGAGGCCTGTGACGTTATTTTCTGCGGCCCACGAGCTCCCCATGGCCCCTCCCACCTTTCCCCAGTGTTTATCTAGAGTGGCTCTGGCCCGGCGCACACTAGGGGCAGGGCAGGCTGACTCTGTTCTGTCTGTTACTGCTTGGAACCACTTAAATCCTACTTTCTGCATTTAATAAAATCACCTTTTACTTATTAATTAACTCAAAGTATGTATTAATACCTGGGGGAGCAAACAACTGTGCATCTCTCTCTATCAGTGTTATAGAGGGCAAACAATTTATGAATTTACCCTGGATAAGCTTTATACAGAGTAAAACGGATTTATTTGGGTTTAGACCCCATTGGGAGCTGGGTATCTGGGGTGTTAAAGACAGGAACACTTCTGTTAGCTGCTTTCAGCTTTGGGGCAAGTAATTCAGACCCTGGGTCTGTGCTGGAGCAGATGGGTGTGTCTGGCTCAGCAAGACAGGGTGCTGGGGTCCTGAGCTGGCAAGGAAAGCAGCGGTAGAAGTAATCTTGGCACATTGGGTGGCGGTTCCCAAGGGATGTTCTGTGATCCAACCCGTCACAATCATCATCCCATCTGTTACCTAGAAAGAGGGTAGCATATGGACCTGAGTCTGAAGAAGCATTGTGAAGGGTAAATATACTTGCATAGTGTCATACTATGGCACCGCTACCTCCACCACTAGTCATATGTGACCAGTACACTACACACAAAAATGGGTTGTTTCCAAGCAGAAATAAGAGATCAAAAACTAGCCACTCTGCATTCCATGTCTTGTGTTTCCAGAGGAATGAGGCAGCAAAACTGGTTCTATACACAAGGAAGGTGGAGAACTTAAAATCCAAAAATCTCCACATCCTATCTTTCTATTTGAAAAAGGTTATGGTCAATTATCCTCATCCTAAAGTTTCCAAGATACAGTACATCTTACATAGCACTTTTTATGCTTTAATCATCCTACATGACTGGATTCATATGCAAACTAGAATATTCAAAACCTTTAAAATGTGCTTGCATTGATATGTCTCAATTAGCAACCAAAGAGTTAAGGGTTGGTTTGAAAGAAGGTCAGGATAGGAAGACAGCTCACTGCAACCACAAGAAAACCAAATAAGCAACTTGTACGATAGATCAAAAGAAAAGTGGGCCTATAAGAAACATTACCACTCAGTCCCTCTCCTCCCGATTCTCTTCTCTTAGTTCTACTTGGGAACAGACCTGAGAGAACTAGAGAATTAGAGGTGAACAAAATCTAGATTTTTATGGCTGGATTTTCCATCTCTTGACATCTTAAAATTGAGACAGAATAACTTTCTAAGTGATGTGTCATTGCTCAAACAGACTTTCACTGTAACAGAGACTTGAGTCTCCCACATCCCAAGTGAGGACCCTTTACTACTGAAATATAGAATCCCTCTTTTTTAGCCCAATTAAATATTTAAACACAAAGAAGAACAGCTATAAACAGAAGAAAAACACTCACCCTAAAATTCCCCCAGGCCAGTGTTTGGGGCAGTGGCCTGGGAAAAGGGGAGATCCTGGGTTCAGTTTCCTGCTCCACAACATGCAATGGGAATTCAAAAGTGAATGTCCCACATCCTGGGTGACTGCTCTAACCATTAGGCTATTGGATGAATGTGGGGCAACTCCACCAGCTATACTGTGGGTGTGGCCTGGTCTGGTAGAAATGAACCCACTCCAAAACCCCCCCCCAAACATATATTTTTTGCTGACTGCCCGTCTGTAGCAAGCTTTCTTCAGGTCCAACTTACACACATGGGTTCATCTTCACTCCCTGGCAGAGCAAGGGAGAAGGTATAGTGGGATTCTTCACCACATCTTTCCTTTGTAGCATGGGGGTGGCGGGAAAAGGAACCTGACACTATTGATTATCTCCAGGGGAGTGACTTGCCTGCTGCCACTGCTCCCTCAGAATCCCTCAGACTGCTGTTTGGGTCTACATTTTAGAGAATGCTAACAGGCGTACAGACAGAAAGACAAGGTCTCTCCTTACCTGGACAGCATGGAGTCAACATTTGCTATTGCTCTCTTACCACCTGATCCACAGCTCATTGAAGTCAGTAGGATGCCAATGGGCTTTTTTGATTAGAGCCCTGCTCTCTTTCTAGGACTCAGCTCCACTGCTCTTGTACTGAAACATTCCTAATTCTTATATGATCTTGTTAAAATTAATAGGATATTTCCCCAAAAAAGTTGTTTTTCAAGAAAATGAAGTCTTAGATGCAGTGTTAAGATTGGGAAGTAATAGGGAAAAGACATTTTAGAGATTATATATGGTCTGATTTTTTAATAAAAAAGCAGGGAAAATTTATACAACAACAAAAGAAACCAACATAGCTAAAAAAAGGCCTTACCTAAAACCATTTTAACTGGCTTATAACTGAAATTTGTTGACAAACAAGAAAGCTGCTTTCTATTATTTCACTTGTAAGTAAAAAAGCCTATTTTCAGGTAAACTAGTAACCATGGCAACATTCTATACCTTCTTTGCATAGTGGGCACAGACATACAACAGTTCTATGAAAGTTATCCACAAATATCTTTGAGGGCCTAGAGTTTCTTTTAAATGCCAGGGCTGGTCTAAAAGGATGCCTCCTAATTTTCTCTTTGGATACAGTATGATGGTAACTGTCCTGCTGAGAACATTGTCTGAAAATTTCAAATCACTATTTAAGGATTGCATCAGGTTTGAAGCCAGAGGCCCAATCCAATATCCACAGAAATCAATGGAAATATGTCCATTAGAGTGAGTGGGGATGTGATTAAAAAAGGTTCCTAATCGTTAACTTTTGTAGATTATCTTTCAACTTTTGCTAAGAGTTGTAAACTTTTTGTAAGATTCCAAAAAGGAAAAGAGAGCTACTATGGCCCACCGGGTAAGGCACCAGTCTGGGATTCAGGCGGCCTGGATTAAATTCCTTGCTCCACCACAGACTTCCTCTGGGACCTTGGGCAAGTTACTTAGTGTGTCCGTGACTCAGTTCATCATCTGTAAAATGGGGATAACAGCACTTGTCTCTCTCACAGGAGTGCTGTGAGGATAAATGCATTAAAGATTGAGAGAGATTCAGATATCATCAGGGCTACACACACACACAGCTATATAGCGGATGATTCAAGATGCAACTAGTACAGTAAAACCTCAGGTAACACCTCAGGAACAGGTTGTTTGCATCTCTGAACAAAACGTTATGGGTATTCTTTCAAAAGTTTACAACTGAACATTGACTTAATACAGCTTTGAAACTTTACTGTGCAGAAGAAAAAATGCTGCTTTTAACCATCCTTTAAATGAAACTAGCACAAGAACAGTTTCCTTACCTTATTTGGAATCAGAAGTATACAATCAAGCAGCAGCTGAGATGGCGGGGGGAGCAAATACAGTACTGTGTTAAATGTAAATTGCTTAAAGGAAATGAAAGTTTTAAAAAAAAAGATTTGAAAAGGTGTCTGGCTGACTGGTCAGTTTGTAACTCTGGTGTTCGTAACTGAGGTTCTACTATACTTCTTAAACTACACAGTTTAGGGGAGAAGTCTGAGGAAGATTTCTCAGGATCCCGCACAGGGATCTTCAAGCACTCCCATGCACAGTCTCAGTGAATGGTTCATGCAGGGATAAGAGTCTGGACTTGAGAATCTTTTTGCAGGATCTAAGTAGCTAGACAAAACCATACCGTACATGCAGGTAGTAGAGAGTCCTCAGAGGACATAAATCCCAGAAGGGTGCAGAGCTGTGGGGTTTCTTCCCACTACCCCACCCAAAAAATCACTGTGTTAGCAAGAAGACAATGTTCCTGATTCCAGGAAAGATTTGAAGAATGAGAGGTTGTGGGCATGATGGATAAGTTCAGGGAGGATGTTACAGGTATCATTTAATTCAATAGTTTACAAAATCATTTTGCATTGCTAGGAAGATAGTCTAGATTACCCAATTTCCATAATTCTAGGTTACATTTTCAAATAATTCCCCATAATAATGGCATCTCCTACTAGGCTTATGCAATTTCTTGTTGCCGAATTATGTCATTCTAATTGCTAATTACAACTTCTTGTCATGCCATTATTTTTATTGGACATTCAGAGTACAGCAAAGCCATCAATAATTCCCTGTGTAAAAAGTCTGTTTCCCCTTTGTTAGTGTAAACTTGTAACCATGGAAACACTCTAATGCCTCTGTAATCGTTGGAGCCCTTCAGAACATTCATCATCATCTTATCCTTGTGTTTTTAGCTTCCCTGGCCTTTCTTCATGAATCACTGTTACCTGTTTTGAGGCTGGGTCTGCACCTTGCAGACTGAGTATGCTCTTATTTTAAGAGATTTTGGTGAGGATTCACACTGCTCTGAAGTGGTAATATCTGAGTGGAAAAACCATGAATTCTGAACATCCAGCTGCTTTAAAAATAAAATTATATCATACCACTGCTATTTTAATTAAAGAGAAATCACTCACTACAAAATGGCTGTTAAGTGCTAGACAGTGGGGGGCTAGATTCACAAAGCGGGATTTAAGTGCCTAACTTAAGATCCTGGGTTAGATCATGCAAACCCTGACGCTGCTGACACTTAACCCTGAAGGCAACTAATTCCCTACCAGTCTGTGTTTTCACTGGCTAACTCCCCTGAATTTCTGCCAGTGGAGATGCACACAGCCACCAGTCCTGATACCACCATGCAGTTTGGTGCTGAGCTCATGACTATGCCCTGCAGAATTCACAAAATAATCATTCCCCCATCTATCTCACCTGCAGGACACAATGCAGCAGATGTGCTATGACTACCCTGAGCCCACTAACCAAAAAAACCATAAAATTAAATGTTTAATGGGGCAGTTGTGAGGTGAGGAAGGGATTTCTGGCCAGGAAACAGCAGGCCAACTGTAGCAGGTGACACAGGTATGAACAGGAAGAAAAAAGGGGCAGAGAAGAGGGCATCAAAGAGCCTGTGAGCAAATGAGGAAGGATAGGTGTGGACCAAGTGGCCAATCTGGAGAGGGGATGCTCCTGGTAAATTTCTTGAATTAGGCTATTGATCTGTGGCTCTCATTAGAGCTTGAGGGAACCCCAGCAATAAGCATGGAGTTTGCAAAGTCAACAGGGACTTCATTCACCTCCCGTAAAGGATGGGCTGCGCCTGTGAACCTTGGAAATGCCAAAAGCAACACTACCTTGATACTCTGCAGAAGGGAGTATGGCACTTGCAAAGTCTGAAAAATACTAGAAATTCTAATGGATATGGAAATGTTATTTCTTTTCATGGGAGATCTATGTATAAAATGCAGTTTTTAAGTCAAGCTGTTAGTGATTTATGTAAAAAAATAATTTTTCAAAACTTACACATCACTATTTTCTGTAAGACACCAATAAAAACCATCTTGTTAATCAAACTATATCAAAATAATCTGGATTAAGTCTAAGCAACGTAAATGTTGTTGAAAACACGCATTTAGTGAAAAAATGGGAGGGATGTCTAAATCAGGATTACAATGGTTACAGCCTTGCAACCTAGAGCCTAGTCCTACAAAACTGAGGAAGAAGTCACTGAGCACTTCCCAGGAAATGTTCAGCACCTGCTAGGAATGGTCTCTAAATTAATGAGTGGCTACCCTGGCTCCATGACAATTGTTCTTTATTTAAACCATCTACTTATGAATATAATACATGTGCCAAACCAGACCACACATTACATTCTAAACTGGATTGACAACATATTACATCATTAGGTTGTAGTGAACTAGACAGGATTAACACGACAAGATCAACAGTATTGCAGGCTTTGCAGTTTTGTGCATGGAATCAGTATTGCAATTCATCCATCCTTTCTTCCAACCCCAAAAAGCTGGTTATGTGCTATTCCATTGACTAATTGGAGGTGTAAATTGAGGAAACTGCATGAAACAAAAGTCTTACGTGGGATAAAAATAAGATGCAGTCTGCAATTTGACAATAAGATTGGAACTCAGATTTGCCCCTTATCACTTGAATGCACTGGCAGTTGCTATATTACACCTGCTTTCCTACCCACCAGCCTCACTGTAGCAGACTTGTGTTGCCCCAGATGGCGTAGTTGTTTATTATGACATTTTAAATTTATTGAGTCACATCACACCCTATTGATAACTCATTATGTAATGATATTGCCTTTATTGTAATTAGACATGTAAGCAGCTTAGAATTGTTCTCATAAAATGAATACTACTAAATGTTCAAACCCATTGTTAATCTCTGCTGATAGCTGCGTGCAGCAGCTAAGACAAAAGTGGACACTGGCTACAGGAAATAAACACTCACATGCCTGGCCAAATACATTTCTTATGGGTCTTTAATAGACCTGGGCAAAAAATTTCAGACAAATAAGGTATTGCCAAAAATGCAGTTTTGGATCAACATAAGAATGGCCATATTGGGTCAGACCAATGTTCCATCCAGCCAGTAACCTGTTTCCGACAGTGACCAGTGCCATATGCATCAGAACGAACAAAACAAAACAGGGCAGTCATGAAATGATCCATACCCTGTTGTCCAGCCCCAGCTTCTCGCAGTTTAGAAATTTAGAGACACCCAAAGCATGAAACTGCATCTCTGACCATCTTAGCTAATAGCCGTTGATGGACCTATCCTCCATGAATTTACCCAATTCTTTTTTGAATCCAGTTACTTTTTGCCTTCACAACATCCCATGATACTTCCTTATGTTGGTTTAAAACCTGTTACCTATTAAATTTCATCAGGTGATCTCTAGTTCGTGCGTGATGTGAAGGAGTAAAAGAGGACACTTCCTTTTCACTTTCTCTAGACCATATATGATTTTATAGACTTCTTCATATATCCCACATTAGAAAAAAGGGATGACTAAACTGAACAACTTCAGTCTTTTCAATCTCTCCTCACATGAAAGTTGTTCTATCCCCCTAAATCCTTTTTGTTGCCCTTCTCTGTACCTTTTCCAGTTCCAATGCATCTTTTCAACCAAAATTTGCAAAAACAGGTTGAATTCTGTAATATCTTCAGTCAAGAATGTTTAAAAAAAAACAAACCTAAAAAACCCCCACCCAAACTCTAAAAGACTTCAGGTTGAACAAAAGCATCTCATCTGACTCAAAGTGAAAGGTAATGTTTGACCCAAACAACTTTTTTCCCTGGTTTTAAATTTCAGTTATTCTTGCTGAAACACTTCCATTGTAGGTGAATCCAAATCTTTTTTCCCCAGTTCGGTCAACAAACTGATATATCAATTACTTCCTCAGCCCTAGTCTTTAGTTACCTTGTTTGATACTGAAATAGCCTGTCATTTGTCCTAGAATCTAACAAAAAAGTATTCCCAATATGCCGATGGCCGCTTGCTCAATACAGCATTGGATAATAAATAAGGCATTACAATCCTTGTACACAACAGTAATATTGGAGTACAGGGCACAATGAAAACAGCCCATTTTCATACAACTTCTGCTTGTACTGGTGTAAAGCATTATATGCTCCTTAGCCGTTAGTCTGCAGTTTGCAATCCTTCAGCTCAAAGTTCTTTAGGTTCACATACATTGCATCTATCAGTTCTGAAGCGTGCTATGCTGTGTTATAGGTATTGTTTTCTTTCTTATTTTGTTCAGATTTAAGCAGATACCGTTGATCTCATACACAGTTGCACACAAAACCAAGTTATAATAGGGACAGCAGCAACAACAAAAGACCATGGTGATAATCCAGCTTGTTGTATCTGCAAATGGCCAATAGATTACAATAGCAAATGTTAACAGCAGAAATGTACCACAGTTCTACGTTACTTACAGTTTAGACATTTTTAAAACTGACAATTAGGCTAAGACTAGAATAAAATTCATTTAGTCTCATGCATCAGCATTCTGCTAATCCCTGTAATTCTGCAACCTCACATGAAACAGACTCAAACAAACAATGAAACAACAGATACCTTGAAAAGAGAACATTCCAGCAATGAAATGTTGTAGTCAGCTTGTCAGATGCTGTATTATGTAATGAGTTACATGGCATGTGCTTATACCCTGGCAATGCTGCCCCTTCTGAGCAATCTGATCTGCATAGCAGCCTTTGCCAGACTTGAGGCATTTACAATATGTATGTTGTATTCATACACAGTAAGGAAGCATAATCAGTGTACTCTACCATTTGTCTGGAGGCATCAGATTTTAGAGCTATCCGAGTCTGATTGGCTGGCTGCTGGGCTCACTGTACTTCTCTTGCCTTAACCTTAGGCTGTGTTCAATATGTTTCCCAGGGGATACTTACAGAGAATTGGCTGTTAGGGGAACAATAGCAGGTTAGAAAACAAAACAAAACCAACCAACAAAAACAAACAGCTATTCAATGGACAAGGGTAATATTTAGTTTTCCAAGGTTGTATGCATGTTAAACAAGGGCAAAACTAACAATGGATGACTTCACAATAGCAAACTTTGTGTATACAGATTGAAAATACTATAAGCTGCATCTGCTTAACACTGCTGAAGTGGTCAGGTGGTTTCCAGTTTTAAGGAGAGCTAGTATAATCAGCCTTAAATCAAAGCAGATGGGAATGACAGAATATATTAAGGAGATTATTAAAAACCTTAGAGGATACAGTTAAATAAGGTTACCTAATCCATTTTACAAAGAAGGGTATTATGAATTGCATCACTTAAGCAAGAATAGCCCTCCTGGTATCTATTTTAGATTTTACAAGGCTGGGTAAATGAAAACAAGTATAGAAGACTGGTAATGATTTTTTGGAAAATGTGAAATATTTAATAATCTCAGATTCATGCAGTGAAACAACTGATGTATAATTACCTATATTAGTGAAGCACAGCAAATGTTTGCATCTTAAAACATTATTCTATTTAACTCTATTCCTGGCTCTGCATCAGAATCCACAATGACATTTAAACTCGAGAAATGTTTTTTCAGTGTATATTCCTACCGTCCCAAAGCAAAATATTAAGCTATACATTTTTTCACAAGTGCTTAAGTGACTTAGGATTTTTCAGTGACACTAAGGCTCTTAAAAGGCTCTGACTTTTGGAAATGGGACATAGTCATTTAAACACACTTGAATTTTCCCCCAAAACATGGTCTCTGTCCTAGCAGAGATCATATGTGAATTGTACAAAAACCTTTATTTATGACACACAGGTCAAGTATCCTCTGAACTCTGCTATACTTCACGATCCTGAGTTGAAGTGACCAGAAAAAGCAGCCCTACTTCTCCCCTTCCTCTATAAAAGGGATTCTGAAATGCCTTTGTTGATGTAAAATGTCAATCTTCTTAAATATAATTTAGGCTATTAGTTCACCAGGGAATTTTCCAGGAGGTATGATACATTATGCTGTGTTTTTTGAGCCATAACAGTTTCAAACAAACATTTTCCTTAGTTGCCTCAGCTGAAGCTGCAGGCATGCCAAGAACAGCTACACACATTCTAGTATTCATGAGGGTTCAAAAAGCTTAGGTGAAACTTAAAATTCACTACACTTCAGTAATTAAGGAGCCAGTAATAAAAATATATTACCATTTGCGTTCAACTGCTTAGATTTTTTTTTCCAGAATTCAGTGTTATAAGTCTATTTGGGAAAAATAGATTTTAATTAAAAAGAAAAAAAAAAGTCTGATACTGCAGGGTACACAGTTGAAATATTGTTCAGTCTTAGTAATACTTCCTGCCAAAGCAAACATACAAAGTGGATGCACAGAGCATGCATCTCAGGTACTACAGGCATGGCATTTGGTCTTCTGTCAGAATTTTACAAGCACATAAATTCACAAGGGCCATTTTCACCAAATTGAAGTGCAGTATTTGCTAAAATAAGAGGCAATTTTCATCTACACAGCCCCACTGCTTTATATCATAGTGCAGACAACAAAATTACTGGTTTGAGCATGCCACATTTGTCACTTTCCATGGCTCTAATGAGATGGTAATGTAGATGAAAAACAGATTGGGTTTTTTTTGCCATAGCTGTTCAAGATTCAATACATAGATCACACTGTCTGAATACTCTGTTTTTATTGATAGACAAGTTAACGCTATCACAGGCATCCCATATAGAAGCAATTCTTTGGAAAATGTTAACAGAAAGATGTTATGAGGGGGTGGGGGGAAGAGGGGTAGCTTTTTTGTTTTTAAAACATGTCCCAAAAGGAAGAGAAAATAGTCTCAGGGAGGTTATTTGGGGAAAAACACATTTACAAAATAAATCCTCCCCCCCCCCCCAAAAAAAAGTCAGTTTACTTGCCCAGTCTTTTAGGAAAAAAAAGACTTGGGCCACTTGTGATTTGAAGGTAGGAGGTTATTTCCATAGCTTCCCCATCCACCCCATTTCCCATAAGGCCTTACAAGAACCCAGAACTATGGTTATCACTATGGACTAAACTTCCCAGCCTGCTCTTCTTTCTGGGATCTCAAAATGACCATTTGTTAGCTACCAAGAGCCAGTCTTGGATTTGTAGTCCACCTGGTCCAAAGGAATGGGGCACCAGCATCAAGGTGGATAAAGCTATGGAGTGTGGGTCCTGGACCTTGACAGGTGCCTCTCTCCCCCTTTAAACACAGCTCTAGTGTTGAAAGAGTTGGGGGAAGGGAAGAGTTGAAATTTGACAAAATACTTCTCATTGAAGAGCAGTATCTGGGTATGTAATGGTGAAAAAATTGCTTTGATCTATCAAACTTCACAGCCTTTGAAAATCATTTTGTAAGTGCAATACTATTGTTATACTCTTGTAACTATTTATGGGAACTGTTCCCAGTGAAGGTTGAGTGGCACATAAGCGCATTGCTGTACACAAGAGCAGAATTAAACTCAGTACAGCTTGGTTTCAGAGTAGCAGCCGTGTTAGTCTATATCTGCAAAAAGAACAGGAGTACTTGTGGCACCTTAGAGACTAACAAATTCATGCTGAAATAAATTTGTTAGTCTCTAAGGTGCCACAAATACTCCTGTTCTTGGTGCAGCTTGGGGGTAGTCAGGAAAGAACATGCTCCTCTTTTGCACCTTCTAAATTCTGGAGGCACCTGAGTACCATTACAGTCCCAGGGACTATAATAACTTACCCTGCTGGCAATGGTCCCTTAGAGAGGCATCCACCAGCACAGAATAGGCATGGTGCAGTCCTCTGGTCTTGCCCCTTGCACACATTACACAGACCAGAAAGATTCCTCCTAGGGTTGCCAGGTGTCTGGTTTTTGACCGGAACACCTCTTTGAAAAGGGATCCTGACAGCTCCAGTCAGCACAGCTGACCTGGCCACTAAAAGTCCAGTTGGACACAGCAGCCAACTCATCTCACTGGCTCTTAGGCACAAAGGCAGCCGGGGGGGCTCTGCATGCTGCCTTTGCCAGTGGCAAAGACACTGCCTGAGCACCATCTCCACAGCTCCCATTGGCTGGGAACAATGGGCCAATGGGAGCTGTGGGGGTGGCACCTGCAAACAAGGCAGCATGCAGAACCCCCTGGCTGCCCCTACACCTAGGAGCCAGAGAGACAGGCTGGCCACTTCTGGGAGCTGCCTCAGGTAAATGCTGCCTAGAGCCCACACCCCTAACTCCCTCCCAAACTCCTCTGCCCCACTCCACAGCTTCCTCCTGTATCCCAAAACCCTCATCTCCAGCCCCACCCCAGAGACTGCATCCCCAACTGGAGCCCTCGCCCCCTCCCACACCCCAATCTCTTGCCCCAGCCTGGTGAAAATGAGTGAGTGAGTGAGTGAGGGAGGGTGGGTTGGGGAGAGCTAATGATGGAAGGAGGGGGAGGATGAAGTTAGCGGGAGTCAGGATATTGAATCGGCAGGACATAGCAAGGGTGTTTGATTTTTGGCTATCAGAAAGTTGGCAACCCTAATTTCTCCCCTGAATGCTAGAGGATCAGTATCTCCCATCACATCTTCTAATATATACAAGGTACTTGATTTTCAGAGGTGCTAAAATAATGAGTGAGGGGGGCCATGATAAGCTGCTAAAATATAATTTCTACAGAATAGCGCCCCATTTTCCATTTAGGAACAGCTCTGCACTGCAGGATACGTGAAGCCATATTCACCACACAAGATAATCCAGGGTGTCTACTGGGGAGGAATTCCACCTTCTGGAGCTTCCTAGAGAAAACCAAGAGCATGCATACTCTTCCACACTCCAAGACTCTCCCTGCCTGCTTGCCAGGAGCTGACTAGAGACATGGTGCCACCTATTCTCCACGCTTCCCAGTACCCTTTGGGGCAACACCTGAAGGGTAGCAACAGAGAGCAAACTCTCTGCTCTCCTAAGTGCTGGGGCTACGACTCTGCCTGGCCCTTATGTGGGCTGTGCAAAGGTAAGAGGCAGCACCCCTTCTCCCCCACTGCCACATCAGGCCAGCTTTTTAAAAGAGCTTATGGTTAGATTCTCAAGGGTTCAGCACCTGATACTAGGGCCAGAGTTTCAAGAGAGCTCAGCTCTCATTTAGGTACCTGATTAAGAGCTTTATTTTCAAAATTGCTCAGCACCAAGAGGCCCCATAGGAGCTGCTACAAACAGATTTTTCGAAAGAGATCAGCATCCGTTGTTGCTGTAAGACCCAGGAAGAATACAGCCTCATGCATTCCCACAGAAGCGCCAAGTACATGGCTTCCTCAGGGTGACTAATAGTGACAGGATCAGGCTCTAAGCAATGAACCAGACAGATGCAAGAATAGGAAAGAGGGAAAGACAGACAAAAGTTATAAAAAATTAAGAGTGTTCACCAGCATTGCCAATCCCAATTATTCAAAATTCATGACCCCCCCCATTGCCCGAAATCCAGGAGATTGTGAAGTCTATCCAGTAGGGATTTGGTTTCCCTCCCCTTTCTGTTTTCTGAGATTTTATGGTGCACTCAGGTTCACATTTTCAGGCTTTTCTTCACAACAATAAGGGCTAGAAACTTTGTTTTTGAAAAAAAAAAAAGCGGAGTTTCTCAGGTATTGCAATTTCAGCAGCTGGAGATTTAAGAAAAAACCTCCAGTTATGGTGAGATTCCATAAAATCTCCAGAGATAGCAACACTGAACTGAGTTTAAAAATCGATCTGCCACAGTGAATGTTGTAGTGGAAGATGGGGGAAGGGGAGCATCTATCGGTGTGTCAATGAGGGGCCAGGGGGGAAAGGCAGGGGACACACACACACTCAGGTCATTTTAGAAGAGAAAAGCTGAGGCCAGCAGGCTGCTACTGAGGCTCCAATCCTGTGGTTGGAGCTGCACAGGCAGAAACCTGTGTGAAGCCCCATTAACTTTGAAGGGATTCTGCACAAGTGTAGAAGTCTGCGCGTCAAGCCAGTCTACTACTCCCAAGTCTGGATGCATTAGGGTCACTGTGGGAGCAGGGAAGGAAGGGGATTGGCTTTTGAGGAGAGGTCTGCTACATTACCAATACCTGCATGTGCGTGTTTGCAGTGGGGAGTGAGGTGAGTGATGTGACTATTTTCCTTCCCCAGATTAGCCTGGCTCATACCAGGCTTACGCTAGGAAACAGAGGTCTATAGTTCTTTTTAAATGGCAATCTTTCCTAAACTGGTTCTCACATATTTTCACAGCAAAGCAACTACCATTATAAAATTAACTAATTGCTTGAGACTGACAGGCATGCTATTGAAACCACAATCAGCATTTCTGTACATTATTCATAGAATCCACCCTTACAATGGAGCACACACCAATCAACACCCATGCCAGAGCCAGATTCCAACAACACTGAAATGCAAAGCTTTCTGCAGAGATGAATTTTATCATAAACCCCCAAATCCAAAAATCAAATCACAAACACCAGTGAACAAAGAAATAAAAGCACAGCCTTGAAATCTATTTAGAAAAAATTATTCAAGGGCAAAAAAACCTCTATAATGGTTTAATCTTGCTGAGGCTGTCAGTCTTCCTTCCTTCCTTCCTCCACACTGGTGCACAAAAGTCTATTGGAGTACTGTGGCCTTATGTCTATTTAATAAGGCTGATAAGCAATTTGAGAAAAAGCCTAAGCAGCTCATTTTGCGTGTATAGACATTTTCTGTCAGAATACATCATAGAAATCCAGTTTCATAAAAGGTGGAGTTTTCTGATCTCCATATAAAAGGTACAGCAGATATGGAAGGTGTGAGAGCAGACTTTGTTTAGTTTATTATTCCAGGGTTTTTATAAAAAAAAGCCTCCCTACAATAAAAAAGGACTTTCAAAACAACTGATTAGTAGGGAGTTGCAATGGTATTAGTGTGTTTTAGTTTATAGTTGCAATAAGATGATATCATGATTTACCTTGTTTGGTGTACAAGCTTCCAGTTCTTTCAGCCATCCGCCTCCCCGTCCCGCCACTTGCCTATTGGTTAACAGTGCTTCAAAGAGGGAAGGAAGCGCAGCAGCAAAGACATTGTGGGGACAACAAGTGTTCTCTGGAGCACACTGCTACTCAGCTGTTTTTTGATTGCCATGTACAGCTTTAAAGCATCTCTTCTCCCAGATCACCAAGGAGGATAGTTTTCCTGTGCGTAAAACAGAGCTAATACAACTTCCTTGACACTACCCTTTGTCTCGTCATTTTTGACTGGTTCTTTGAGGTAGTGATGCTCTTATTTTATGGATGGACACTGCCTAGCACAACAGGGCCTTCCACTCAGTTGTGGTTTCTACTTGCTATTGTAATAACTTGATATGTATTATTTCTCTTGTCTAATAAGTACCATAACTCCACACTTAAAGTTGTCCTTAACATTGTTTCGTTGCTGATCAATTAAGGAACATGCTTGTTTAAAGTTCTTCAATGCTCCCTTCTAACGTTGTTTGGCAGCCGCCTGCTTTGTCCACTGCTTGCAGGAAGAGCAGCCTATTGCCGCTAGCTGGTAGGGGCTTGGAACCAGGGGTGGACTGGCAGCCCCCTACCCCAGATCAGCTCCCCGATCCCCTAAGTTCCCTGTGTGGTAGCCGTCCAGCAGGCTATTGATCGGCAGTTCAGCTGTTCCTCCCTCTATTGCCATTTGCTGCTCCTGTCCTCTGCATTGGAGCTGCTCCCAGAGACTCCTGCTTGCTGTGCAGGGGGGGGAAGGGAGGAGCTAATGTCAGGGTGCCCCCTTCCCCCCACTCCTGCACCTGCACCTTGCTTACCTCTTCTCCATATAGAGCAGGGAGGGGACACGGATGGAGAGAGACAGAGTGCTTGGGGCAGCAGTTGCTGTCTCAACTTCCTGATCCACTTAAAAAGACAATGCACTTAAGAGTGGGTCATCTTACTTACAGGGACAGTGTGCTTCTCTCTGTCTCTCCCACACACAAGGTGGATGTCTGCGTCTGTCTGCTATGCTGTCTTCCTTCCCTCGTGTTTGTGCTGCCTTGTGTGAGAGGCTACATTAACGTGTTAACCCATGAGGGCTCAGCTGAGTACTAGTTCATCATTTAGCAGCAAGGCAATCCCTGGGAAATAGTCCTCGATCTTCCACCGTCTAACTTCACCACCTCAACCAAGCTTCATAATCATCATAGCTGTGAACAGTATTAAATTGTTTAAAACATATCCTGTGGGTATATCTATATAGTTTTTTGTCCAGTGAAATTTTTTTCCCTGGAACCTAACCCCCCAAGTTTACATTAATTTTTATGGGGAAATTGGATTCGCTTAACATCATTTTGCTTAAAGTTGCATTTTTCAGGAACGTAACTACAACATTAAGTGAGGAGTTACTGTAGGATAAAGTTATTGTACTATGAATAAACTGTGTGGCTGCTGAAGCTAGTTCTCACAAGGACTTCATAGAAATATAATGAACTAAACAGAAAATTATCCAGATTCAAGTTAACATTTATAATATTCCTTAAAGAGGGCACTATGGTTTCCATGTAGAGGAGGCAAATCAGCCAATATAGTTAGAAGGTTGCTGCATAATTACTAGCTTTGTGGGCATTCGGTCATAACCAGCAGTGAATAGCAGAAGGAGACTCAGACTTCAGAGACACTGTGTGAAATGGACTGGACTCTCTGCCTTTATCTACTTCAATAAATGCCAAGAGGAAGCCGTGGTCAGCAGATTACAGAGCAAGACAAGAGAAAGACTAGAAGTTGGCTCGGGTTATGATCATCTGTATGAATCATCCCCTCCTATTATTTGTTACTTGAGAAATGTAAGATTTGTTCCCCCCATATCAGCTAGAGGGGAAGATATTGTTAGATAAGTTTAAAAATGCAGCCAGAAGCTAGGTATAGATAAAGTGATTATTAGCAATAACTATTGGTGTGTGGATATGTTGTACCAACCAGGCAAGGTACTAACAATTTCAACAGGACTTTTTTTTTTTTTTAAAAAACAAAAACACAGTGGAAACCTCTGTACCAAGCTCCTGCTGCACCCTCTGTAACTCTCACTCAGCCTCCTCAACTCCTCCCCCTTCCTTCCTGTTTCCTGTCCTTTCAGACTCCCAACAGCCAGTGCTCCCAGTTCTAATAATTACAAGCACATCTAGACACCACAGGATAGTGGGATTTGAGAGAGTTTGAAGTCCTTCAGGTGTGTAGTTGTACAATTGTCATTTTGTAAAAAAAAAAAATAAAAATTCACAGTTTTGTTGTTCAGATGCGAAATATCACACTTAAAATTGCTTTTTGCAGCATGTTGGCTGAAGTATGTCACACGGTTGTGACTGTCTGTACCTCTATGTTCATCCCTTTTACAAGGCTATGACACATTCTGTACAAAGTATGCCTTGTGAGGTATCATTTGAAAACTCACAACTTACTGACCATTATTGTCCTGGTAAAGTGTGTCGCAAAATAAAAAGTTATAAAATTCTATTGTATGACATTGAGACATGTTCCAAGTTTAGAAAAGCAGTCACAAACCAGTTTCTTAGAGATGAAAGGCAAACTGATACCTCAGCCAGGTGTCAACAAAATGAAATGGACTATCACCTGGGTAAGCACTCATTCTTTGGCAGGAAAAGTGAGAGAGTGAGAAATTTATACATTGGCAAACAGCTGGACATTCCCAACACCACAGATGGTCTCCTTAACCCCAGCTGGAGATGATTCTCTAAGAAGAGAAAAAAAAAGTATAAGAATGGGGAACAGATTTCTGAAGTTATTTCTCCCTACCCAGAGCAGCCACAACATGTGGGGAACAAAGAAATAGCTTCAGATTGATGGAGGGTTCCTATCTGAAAGGAATTCAGCCAATAAGATTGCTGGAGCACGTGGCTAGGACTTTTGCTTTGAATTCAGTTAATTTGTTAAGTTAGGTATTAGTTGCATTTACTTTTGTTTTCTTGTATCCAATTCTGACTTTTATGCCTTATTACTTGTAATCACAATCTTTCTGTGGTTAAATTTGTTTTATCTAAATCAATGTGCTTGGATTGAAGTTTTTGGGAAACTCCATTTGAGATACAGTAGAACCCTGAGAATTAGAAACTGATAAGTCAACTGAACACCTCATTTGGAACCAGAAGTACATAATCAGGAAGCCACAGGGATAAAAAAAAGCAAATACAATACTGCGTTAAATGTAAGCTATTAAAAAAATAAAAATAAAGGGAAAGCAGCATTTTTCTCCTGCATAGTAAAGTTTCAAAGCTGTATTAAGTCAGTGTTGAGTAGTAAACTTTTGAAAGAACCACCACAATGTTTTGTTCAGAGTTATGAACAACCTGCATTCCCTGGGTGTTTGTAACTGAGGTTCTACTGTAATAGGATTTGTGCACATCATTTTCTATTAATAAAATAATTGACTTTATATGAGCTTTTGTGGTCCAGGAGAGGGCTGGGCAGTACAGGACATTTGTGGGAGAAGTCTGGAATTTGCTGGTGTTACTCTGTAGTGTAATTCAAGAGTGATTGATCACAGAACTCATACAGTATTAGCTGGGAGTAATTTACATGCTGAAAGCCGAGTGAACCAGTATAAAAGGCAACCCAGGTTGGAGAACTGAGGGGACACAAGTATTCAACAGTTCACATTGTATCCTAGGTAATGTCATAAGAGGCACAAAGACCTAAAATTGTACCCATTCTCCAAGAGAAAGCTAAATGTGAAAGAAGCCTTGAGCATTAATGACACCTTGGTACCCTCCTCTAAGATACTGAGCTTGTTGTTTATGAAGGAAGGAATTAGTGTTTATTTTAATCCTATAGCTAAGTTTTTAGATATAGGGCATTTACATCCTTTATTTTTTGGCAGTCATACTAAAAAGACCCTTATCATTAGGAATGTGTTCGTACTGTGTTTATTGGCTGTCCTGTAAGGTCTAAAGTTCAGAAGATAAATGTTGCAGTAATTCAAGACCTCATCTAGACTAGGTAAAATAGTGTTTAGTCATGTTAGCTAAATCTATTTGAAATACCACTTAGAGCTTAAGGTAGATACAAACGTAACACCTTTAAATCTGGGCTAATTTATGGGTTGACTTTAGTGAGGAGTTTAAAAACAGTAGCCCTAGTTTTAAAGGGATTCCCTGCATCTAGAATAGGTGCTAAGCGGTGTTTCAGGAAGGCTAGAAAAGCCATTTTACTGCTTTCCCCCCACCCCCCAACACACACACCATTTTTGTTTATATTGGAATGGCCTAACTTTATGATACACCTGGTGAAGTATTTGATATGCCACACCACTTTCGGTTGACCCTGAGAGGAAAGGGTCAGTAACATGATACCTGCGTTTCCAATTTCTTCCCAAAAGAAACTAAGGGAAACTTGCTGTAATCTTTGTGTAAGCTATTCAGGCCTGACAGACTGGCTTGCAAAATTAAGGCTAATTTGGAAAGCATAAAATTAATGGAAAGCAAAACAATAACTCATCCAGGGCTGCTGCTGAAATGAAGGCAGAATTTAAAAAAAAAAACAAAAAAACCAAAAAAACCCCCCTTGATATAACACATAGAAAAAGGGGAAATAAATAGAAATCAATATTAATTAGAAGTTAACTTAAATGTAGAATATTGAAACGGGAAGCTTATCAGGGGGGAAAAATATCTATGGATGGCAGGGCTGAGTATATTGAAAGTTCATTTTTTTTTAAATGATAGAAAACAAAAGAAATCCTAGCAATTGTTTAGGCTCATTACTGACCATTTTCCCATCTTATTCTACTAATGATGCAGGAAAAAAGAGTGTTCAGTTACTGCTCTGTATTAAGAAGCAGAATGATGAACTTATATCACATGAGGAGAAAGTACTTTAACATCCTCATTGAATTACTAACAGAATGGAGACAATATCTGCTAAGCTTAAACATTAAGTCGGCAGGCCCACATAACTTTCACCAAATATTCTAAAACTGTTGGCTGAGGGGGACTTTGGCCTAGTGGAGTTAATTTTTAATAAACGTTGGAATACCAGGGAAATTCCAGAAGACTGGAAGAATGCTAATGTTATGCCAATATTTAAAGAGAGCAGGTAGGATGACCTGGGTAACTGTCAGCCAGTTAGCCTCACTAATCCTAGGCAAAACAATGAAAAATGCAGATATGCGATTTGTGGACAGGAGCCATCCTGGGTTGGCCCTGTGGACACCTGCATCAGTTTCCTCTGAGATTTCAACAATAATTCACTTTATAGCCAGACTAAGACCAGTATTTCCTGTTGCTTGCTGCTAGCTCACATTTTAGATCAAGTTTCACAGCCTTCCTTCTTGGGGCTGTGCACTTCTAGCACTGGCCTGTAAGCTTTCCTCAGTTTCTTGAGGCTGTGGCAAGGTAGACTTCTTCCTTTCAGCAGCTTCCTCCTTGACTGGACTTGAAGCCTCCTTGAGGCACCTGCCTAGTCACTGATTAATTGCTTCAATAACCCAAGCACTCATCTGCTCTGGCTGGAAGACAAGGGAGCCTTGCCCCACCCACTCTACAAGGCTCCTGGTCCCAAGCACTTTAAGGAACAATGGAGAATCATCACAGATGGGAGATTTTTCTATTAGGATTCTACAGAGATTGGTACTAGGCCAGACACGCTTCAACGTTCCCAGTAACATTTGTATATGAGAAATGGTGGTCCAGTAAAAGATGTCACCTCACCTACCTTGGTCCCAAGATATCAGAGATAATCTGTTTGCAATGAACACCTGAAGTTTAACCCAGAGAGATTTCTAGGCAAAATTCCAAAACTGGGTAACTTTAAAAACTTCATAGTAGACTTTCACTTAATCATAAACCCACTGTTCTAAAATACCAGCAAATGGGTTACTTTAAACTGATGAAATAATGAACTGTAACATCAATTCTCTAACAGTCAATATTTCACTTGTCAAAATTCTTGGTTTCCTGCATCAGAGCTCTGCTTGGCACAGGAGACAGGGATAGGGGACATCAGGAACCTGATTCTGGCTCCCTATTTCTCAGCAAAATTAATGCTGTCTCATCAATGTGACTGCTCACAGAAGTAGAGTCAACCCCATGGACAAGTGTTTATCCTTGGCTCTATGATCTCAATCCTACAGATATCGCCACTTTTTTTTTTTTTTTGAGTTGGGGTGGAGGGGAAGAATGTGTCTGTCAGTGTTCTCAAATATATTTTGCTTTTCTCCTGAAAATTCAAAGTGAGTTATTGCAGAGAGATGGTAATTTTCATCTGTTGGAAAAAGTTATTTTTTGGAGGAGGAAAGCTTTGTCCCCCATTTCTCTGCCACTGAAAAAGAGGGGGAAGAGAAAGAAAACAAACATTGTTTTCCATTTAAAAATTAGAATGTTTCAAGCAGCAAATTTTCTGCAAAATTTTTAGAAAGGTTTTTTTTGTCAAAAGAAATTCTATGAAATATTTTGACCAGATGTACTCCCAGCCAACAGAAGTCAAAACTGTTTAACTATAATTCCGTTGGTGGTTAGGGATCTGGCTAGCCCTCAGTGGTTCCAGCCAGTCTCTCCCCAAGAGCTAGACACCTGATCCAAAACCCAATGAGTCTTTCCATTGACTTCAATGGACTTTAGATTAGGTCCCAGTAAAGCAAGTAGGGTGGCAAATAGTCTACCGTGCAAGCCATAGTATCTGTAGTTTTAGCTTCTTTGCTAGCCTGGCTTGACATAGAGGGAACATATAAACAGTACCTTTGCACAAGAGAAAAAAGTCTGGAGGAAACCATGATATTTAGATGGTCCCTCTTGGAAGACGCAGGCCAGGAGCCCACTTCCCTTACATCTGCATCCATAAGAAACTATAAATATAGTCAACTGTCTCTTTTCAGACAGTTTAAATAAATATCTCAAGTAGGGGGAGCTTTCTGTTCACATTCAAGGGTTTGTCTTGTTTGACCTACAATACATAGATAGTCATGATGTTCTCTCTATACAGGAATGGCCACCATCTGGCTCCAGATCCGCAATGTGGGGTCCCTGGACCATGTGTCCCAATGCCTCACTTCATTTTACATAATGGTAGTAGAGATAATGGAAAAACCTTTTTTCCTTAGACTATATTATTTCTCATTTTGACATTGCTTATTGGAGAGGAGGATCCCACTCTGACTCCTGCATGGAATTTGGATGAAGGGGGTGTAGTTTCCCCTTGCTAGGCCCACTTCTCCCTGCAACTGAGACAAAGAGGATGAAATTCTTGCCTGCTCTTTTCCAGTTCAATGTTGGGGTCCAAGAGCAAAACCTATCTTATCTGCTATAGAGCTTGCTTAGAAATCTACAGGTCTATTGAGAACTATGCCTCTAGGTCAGCCAGCTAATCTAATTAGTACAGCTTGGGTTAGAATCAATCTCAGTGAAATGCCAGAGCCTCATTAACTAAGCTGTGGTACCCCCTAGGAACACCTAAAGGAAACAAACAACTGCTCTCACTAGGGCCCCTTTAAAGATGGGTGCCGATAGCAATGAGTGGTATTAGACACATGCAACTGCATCAGCCCTGAGGCAGCAAGGGGGGCCTGTGCCATGGTGACTGACTCAGTTATTTGTGAAGGTGGGGCCCCAGAATCGAGAGCAGGGCAGACGGCATTGGCAGAAGAATAGCTGGCACAGTTGCTCAGAGGCCATGCACTTTGAGGGCCCTTGTAGGCTCAGGGCTTCTTGGTTATACAACATATCTGGCACAGGCTGCTACCATTGTTTGTGGCCTGCTGGAACCTCTAAGAGCAACATGCTGCTCCCCACAGCCCACATTTCAGTTTGCCCAGGGAGGGGGCCTCCAAAATGGTAGCTCTGCCATGAACTCTGGTGGTAGGCTTGCCAATGGCAGAGCCTCCATTTTGTTCAGAGACCCCTCCTTCCTTCCCACAGCCTTGGCAAAATTCCAATGCCTGCATCAGGAGGAAGTTCCAGTGCAGGAACCAACATGCTGCTCTACCTATAGGCTCAGATTTTAACTCTGGTGGCAACAATGATGGTTGCTGCTCTGGCTCCCATGCCAGCAGTCCTGACTTTAGTAGGAGCAGTGGAGATGGCTCCAGTGACAGAAGTACTGTTGCAGGGCCTGGGCTAGAGGGAACAGATGGCTCAGAATAGAGTGGAGGGGGAGGGGACTGGGAAGAATAGAAGTCAGTTTATATGCATGTGAAGGCCCATCATAAAAGTCTGCACTGGGGCCCACCTTTTGTTCCTCTACCACTGGGAGAGGGAGACAAGGGCAGGCCCAGATCAGGTGGGGCCCAGTCAGCATTTGCTGATTGTTAAATTTGCCACTGCTTATGCCTGTTCTAGCAAAGGTTCTTTTTTCTTATCACCTGGTGCTTGAAAGGTCAGTTTTACACATCAGTCAGTGACTACAAATGTAACCATGGTTTAGGTTGAAATCTGGTTGGTATTTGAATGGCTTGGCTTTTAAAAAACAAAAACAACAACCAAAAACATGAAATTTAGGAAAATCTAAACTGAAGCTTTTTTTCTTTAAAAAACATGTCTTCAATAAGTGAAAATAGTTGCTTTATATGAATAAAAATATAAGGATCTCAGTGGACATTTTAATGCATCCAAGAATAGTGCCATGTCTCTGCCAAAGTTAATATAGTCAGTTTCCATGAAAAGTGAATGTCCATGGGGGTTTGTGCCTGGGAGATAGAGTTATTTGCACAAACTCCTTTCCCACTCCCTGAGGCTTCTGCCACCTGGTAACAAGCTGCTTGGTTCTAGTTTGACAAAAGATACCTGGAAATCATAACTGCTATTTAACAAATAAATATTCATATTGGAGGTCAGTATAACTACAGGCCTAGTATATGAAAGCCAAAGAGTAAAGGTCAAATGTTTTACTGAAAGTTTTTAGCCTAATTTTCCAAACCAATCAACTCCCACATTCACTGGAAGAAGTTATAGTCATCTGCAATAAACTTTAAAACACATGTAAAAAAGAAAATATATAGCTGCTGTCTTCCAGTTGTATGGAAACAGCAACTATACAGGGTTAATGCTGGCCCAGAAACCCCAACATGCAGAGCTGGCTTGAAGTGTGAGGACAAGGAGACTGGCATTCACTGTAACTTTGCCTTGTGTCTCCTTTGATAGATTACAATGTTATCAGCACTATATTCTCATTAGTGCAAAGTCTAATCTTGCTTTGTGCAATACTTTCCATTCAGCACTTGGTGGAGTGAAGATATGATAAAAGATATTTGCGTGACCTTGTTCCATTGACATGCTGCATAAAAACCAGCAAAAGGGACTCTCAAGAGACAAGAAGAGAGGTTGAAAGGGAACCTAGAATTGGCTCTTTGGGCTTGTCATCAGTAGTTAATATTGTTTATTGAAAGAAGGTAGTGATTTTGGGGACAAAGGGTGTCTACGCTGCTATTAGACATCCGTGGCTGGCCTAACTGCAGTGTAGACATTTGGACTCAGGCTGGAGTCCAGGCTCTGGAACCTCCCAGCCTGAACATCTACACTGCAATTAAACAGCCCCTGTCTGAGCCAGCTGGCACAGGCCAGCAACAGGTTTTTAACTGCAGTGTAGACATGCCCAAACAGTTTAAGCACCTAGGACATCCTGAACGCTACCAATAACTACTACCACCTACTAATAGTCTCAATGATTAGTTATGTAGAGAGAGAAGGCAAACTAGGGCTGTATTTTAGTGAAAAAAATGGAACTCCATAATTATGAACACCTTAATTGTCTTCTCACAAACTAGGGATGCCTCTAAAATGTTTGAGAACTGAATGGATGACAGATTCAAAGATAGACAGATAAAAGCTAGATTTTGAGCTTAAAGGATGCTGGGGGTGGGGTAGAAATCTGTGTATATAGGATTATTATGCCTGTTGTGTAGTTAAAATGATATAGTCCAGAATACAGAACGTGAATAAGCAAAAGGCACCACCAAAAACAAACAATAGGTAGACACAAAAACAACATGGAGTCTGGTGGCAGACTAGCAGACTTAGTTGGGCATAAGCTTTCGTGGGTAAAAAACCCACTTCTTCAGATGCAATAGTTAAACAGATGCACAAGCATAGACAAGCTGCATGGCTCCATTGCCTCCTCAAGTTATTATTGTTTCATGGAGTCACTGGATAAAACCCCAACAGAAGTTTTTTACAATTCATTATGATTTGGATATTTAATTAAAAGACTGTAATAACAGTACTGCCTGCTCTAACAATTAAAAGGCAGTAACTACTGTACTTTTAGGTAATATTAATGCAGTAACTTAAATCTGATAAGTCACCCACAGTTAGAATTGGCTCCATTCCTAAAGAAGATGTATAACTTTAGATCAGTGGTTCTCAACCAGTGTTATGCACATGTCTGGGAGTATGCAGAGATCTTCCATGGGGTACATCAACTCCTCTGGATATTTGCCTAGTTTTACATAAAACTACATAAAAAGCACTAGTGAAGTCAGTACAAATTAAAATTTCATACAGATGATTTGTTTATACTGCTCTATATACACTAAAATGTAAGTACAATATTTGTATTCCAATTGATATGGTAAAAATGAGAAAGCAAGAAATATTTCAGTAACAGCATGCTGTGACACTTCTATATTTTTATATCTGATATTGTAAACAAGTTGTTTAAGACAAATCAGACTCCTGAAAGGGATAGAGTAGTCTGGAAAGGCTGAGAGCCTTAGATTATAAAATCAGCAGCAGTAGTAAAGTACAGTATCAACTATTAAAGATGCAGATTCAGGGTCAGCTATAAATTCTCATGCCTTTGTGTGAAGACATTAGACATGTTAGGTATGTAAGCAGAGTCTGGATGAGCTCTCCCCTGACATCTAGTGGTGAGCTGTGGACAAAGACTTCAGAAGCTGATCTCATTTGCATGGACACACACACCCTGCCTAGGGTCTCAGCAATATGGGATTGCTTGCCCAAATGATCACTTGTGGCTGGTTTTGCATCCCCAGTCTCCTTGTTATTGGAGCAGGAGTAATAAAGTGTTGCTATTCTTGTTGTGTGAACTGAGGGCAGGAGAACTGTACCTGGCATACCTCAGTGGAGGGACTCACCCTCAATTGAACAGCACTGGTTAGACAGGGGATGTGGGTTCCAAAGCCCAGTTAGTTGACAGAGGGTGGGGACAGGTATATGTAGTGGGGTCTAGTTTAAGGTGCATAAACATCACTTGCCCCTTCCTCTCTCCATGGTATAATAAAGAGTGAATTTAGTTTCAATTGAGTTTTGTTACATGCCATGAAGCTGAAGTCACTGCTACCTAGGACTAAGTATTAGACCTACTTTGGGGCAGTCTCTCTCTTGCAAGGGACTGCCCAGTGTGCACCACCAGTGAGGCTCCCCCACTAACAGCTGAAATTACTGAGCTGTGTTAGGGGTGCGTGGAGCCTGAAGACATCTTGGTGAGCAGAGAACTGATGGAGAAGCATGGCAAGTGGCCAGTAGGGAGGCTGGCAGAGAGGACCAGAGCAGAGCCCCCCAGAGGCATGGCAATCAGCTGTTGGGGCAATGAGTGAGTGCCTGAGCAGTGCAGGGTGTAAGGTGCCTCCTTTCCCCTGCTTTCCACACAGGGTGGAAGTGAACTCTGCAGATGAACCTTTGAACTCTGGGCTGCACTGGCCAAGGACAGTGAGTGAGTAGGGTACAGAGAAGGGAACAGGCACATTAAAAAGGACTTTGGGGTTGCTGGACCTAAGACCCTGAAGGAAAAAGGCCACTGCCCAACTTACCCAGGGGTAGGTCTTTTGCTCATGGTTTGTGTTTATGAGCCCTAGTTGTGGTGTTTTCCCAAATTAATGCTGAGTTAATTCCCTCCTTTTATTAAAGTTTTTGCTATACTCAGACTCTGTGCTTGTGAGAGGGGAAGTATTGTCTCTTAGAGGCACCCAGGGAGTGGTGGGTAATTGTCCCAGGTCACTGGGTGGGGGGTCGAGCTGGTTTTGTGTTGTATTGTTGAAAAGGAACCCCTAGATACTGAACCTGGCCCTTGTTGCTGCTGGCTACACCTGGCAGAAGGGTTACAGGTACATGGGGCCCTAATTACCATAGTATGTGACCCCCTCACTATCTTTAATATATTAATCCTCAACACCTGTGTGAGGTAGGGAAGTACTGCTATCCATTTTACAGATGGGGGGAAAATGATGCACAGAGACAAGATGACTTGCCAAAACTCACACAGGAAGACAAAGTAGGCATTGAACCCAGTTCTCCCAAGTTCCATTTAGTGCCCTAATCACTGGGCCATCCTCCCACCCTAGACAGAAATTTTAAGACATTTGCACACAATATGTTTTGGGCCTGATCCCAAGGCTCCTGAAGTGAAGTGAATGGGAGTCTCTACTCAGTGGAGTCTCTCACTTCACTCAATTTTGTACTAGGCCAAAGCATTTGTGTAAGGTACAGGAACAGCATGCCTTGAGACTGAACAAGAATTAAAGCAGGCATGGGACAGCCACAGTAATACTAGACTCCTCAAACTATATCAATAATCCACTTCACCCCTGTGAAGCAAGTGACTTTAGAGATGAAAGAGTAGACCATGCCCATTCAATCCTATTCTTTTATGTGGAGATTGACAATCGCAGCCAAGCGTGGCAGGCACCAGTCTATTAGAAACTACACAGGCCACAACTTTGCTTCATTTAAGTCACTGAACAATTTCATTTGGGAATGACTCAGGCTGCACTTTTGTAACACCTGTCACTACAATCACGGAATCTGATTTTCATGGTTTGAAAAAAATATTCAAGACTTAACATTCTGAGATGTGTGTCAGTGGGTGGATGTGATGGTAAATAGTTGAACTAGTTTCACTGAGAACACCAAGTACTGCCAAGTTAAACCCACTGCAGCACAGTGGGCTGAGAATAGGGGCTCAACAACTTTGCAGTTATGCATTGAATTCTCACTGGGAGTTCTAATTCCTCTGGTAATTGGGAGGTTTCACAGTTTAAGGTTAAAAGACATTTTAAAGAGTTGTTTTCAGGAGAACTAGGAATTAGCCCGAGTTTATTAGACTTAGCTCTGGTTATGACCACTGTTAATACAAGTGGTTATGACACTTCACTTCTCCACACACATGCCATTCTCACAGCTTTAGCCTTTCATCATGTTAACATTGTCTTGACTTTTTGTAAAAATTGTCATAAGAGAAGTGAAAGTCTTCCTATAGCTTCTTAGGAATCTGTCAAGCTATTCACTAGCTTTGCTTGAAATACATATTCCATGCCCCATATAGAATACAGTTTCACAGACACCAGGCGATAGGCTGTCTCTTGCAGGTGGTGGCACGGAGCACATATCTTCAGTGAGTATAAAGTCCGTTTATTCTCAAAATGGCTTACATTCAGTACAACTCTGCTCAACACAAAGTTCTCAGACTTTTGGGCTGCTTACTTAGGCCTTGTATACACTGCAGGGAAAAGTCGATCTAAGCCATGCAATTTGGGTTATGGGACTAGCGTAACTCAAGCTGATGTAGCTTAGAGCTACTTACTGCAAGGTACACACTATGCAATGTTAACGGGAGACACTCTCCCATCGACTCTTCATACTCTTCTCGATCTGGTGCAGTACAGGAGTCAACAGCAGAGTGATCTGTGGGGTCTCCACTAGTCCTGCTAAGTCGACTGCTGATGCATCAATCACCACACATCAATCCCCCAGTAAGTGTTTCCAAGCCACACAAGAGAAAACCAATCATAAACCAAAACAGTCCGAGTCCTCCCTCAAGTGGAGAGTTGTTTCTCTCTAGAGCAGCAGCAACTTTCTGCCAAGTTTGCCTCTGTATAGCTATTCCTAGGAGGGAAATTACTCCCTTGGGCTAGGGTTCTCCTTGCTCGGGCAGGCATTAGCTGTCGTGTAATGGAAAATCATCACTCTCAGGACTGTGTTTTGATTTTCAGAGGGTCTGTACCATCCAGCAAACCTTGTAATTGATGCACCATAATTGGGTGCAACTATTGTACTTGTCTTCTCGGAATCCATAACACTTTTTCCCTGCACAGAACTAAGGATTACACCTCTATTCTCTCTATTCACTTGGGCAATAGCTTAGTGATGTTTCCCCACTGCATCTCATTAACAAAAAACTTACAATATCTGAAAAAGCCAGTTCTTAATGCTTCTCTCTCTTGATTCCTATTCCTTCAACTGTACAATTCATAACCTACTTGTACTGAAGTTTTGCTCTGTGTGAAATACGTGATGTTACAAATGCTTGAAATTAATATCTTGTGTGCACATCAGTGTTCTATAGAATTAAATGGAGCAATTTTTGGCACCATTATGTATCTTTGAGCTGACAGTATCGATTTAATTTCCAAGGTCTAAGATAGCCAAATGATGCACTGGTTAGTGCAGTGTATGTTTCCACACACAATTCAATGTGAAGATTAGCTAAGGTATGTGCATGCACATATTTGCATGAATAGAAGTTGTTTACATGTTCAGCTGTGTGTGAGAGAATGTATATTGAACTGCTGAAAATCTGGCCATTCGTGTTTTGTTAAAGGTGAGTATGCAAAAAACATTAGGATAAATTTTAAATGCAACTAAAGCAACTTCAGACTAATTCCTCTTAATTTGCTTGCAAAACAATTTCTAGGCCAAGTTTAAATCTGGAAAGTAGCTCTCTGGTCAGCTGATGAGTATTTGGATCATTCTCTCTGTGACTAAGAGGATATAAATGTCTATGTCCTCCCTCAGTGCTGTAATGGCAGCTTGACAAAGACAATTACATTAGTGACAAGTAATTACATTTGGGGTATAAGGTTTTCTATGTGCAGTGATATAACTGTTTTTAAGTTTCTAGATAAAGAAGAGATGTAGACTATAGCATTGCAAACATTTAGGTTCAGATCATGACACTTCATGTTTATTATACTGTATCCAGGTCTTGAATTGGGCCACCTTGTAGAGTGTGAGGGGAGGGGTTGTTTTAAAAAAAAAACAAAACCTCTAGTTTTAGTGCCTATAGAGAAAATTTTCAAACTATGAACCCAGCATAACTGGTGCAGTGACATGTGCCTGAGAGCTTGGAATAATAGCTCAGAGGTATTATTTGCCCTTGTTCATCTAATTGAGGCACTTATAATTTTAAATGAATATATTATTTAATTGTTGACAAAAGTACAGAGGAGAGGGGTAATCTTATTCTAGAATGACATTTCAATTTGCCTTTGAGTGGGTGACACTTGGTAGACCACCACCACTTAATTCTCCCCTCCCCCCAAACCCATAAAGCCAACATGGAAGAGGAGAGAAGCTAAACCCAAAGGAGGGCATCTGAAACTCACCATGGTGGAACTATTCCCATGTAGCTCAGCAAGGCTGCCCAGAGGATTCAGGGGGTCTGGGGAAAAACAATTTCAGGGGCCCCTTCCATAAAAAAAAGGGTTGCAATACAATAGAATACTATATTATCGTGGGGGCCCCTGTGCGGCCTGGGGCAAATTGCCCCACTTGCCCTCCCCCGGGGCAGCCCTGGAGCGCAGTAAAGCATCTGAGCCTCACTAAAGGGGAGGTAAGATTAAAGAGCCCAGCAGTGCCCATGTATCCAAAACTCATTTAGGAAATACCAAATCTGAGTTGCTTAGAAGAGCACATATGATCATGTTTTGAAAATCCAGTCAGTCACCTGTGAGTGGCATATCAAGAGGGCAGAGCATAGAAGCATACCACTGCTCTCTTTTCCAGTTTGACTACTGACTATAGTCAAAGGGGCCACATATAACAAGAAGGGTTCCAAGCAGTTATGAGGCCAGGTCTACACTGCGACTTTAAATTGGTTTAATGGCCGATATACCGATTTAACGCTGTACCCGTTCACACGACGTCGTCATTAATATCGAGTTAAACGGCTCCTTAAATCGATTTTGGAACTCCTCCCAGACGAGAGGAGTAGCGCTAAATTCGATAGTGATAAGGGTTGTGTGGCCGGCACTGACATTATGCCTCCTAGAGAGGCTATCCCAGGTGCACCACTGACCGCTCTGGACGCATCGAACGTCGCATGCGGAAGTGCCGTAACCAGGAAAAGCCTCGAGACCTTTAGAATACATTTCCTGCTTTCAATGGTCCAGCTCTGATCACCACGGGTGCGATGCGTCAAATGCAAAAAGTACCCTCCGCATTGAACCTATGGAGATCAATCTGATCCTAGTATGGTGAGACAAATCTAGTTTTCAAAGCTCTTACAGAACAGAAAGCCAAAGCATGAACACATAAACCCGGATACACCGCGTGCGGACACCGTAAACGGCAAGCCAGAACTCAAACGAGCTCATGAGGAGGGAGGGGTAATAGACTACCGGGATCGCAGTCTTCCACAGCCAGTCTCTGAAAATTGCATTTGCTGCTGCCAACGGTCTGTAGCTTTACCGGTCTTGCGTGTCACGACACTCGGTCAATCTCTCCCCCTCAGCACGTGAAAGAAAGTAAAATAAATAATTCCTGGTACTCAATGCCCCCTCTGGACTGATGGCTGGCGACCGATGCTGCTGCGGTGAAGCGATGTATCGCCCATCAGCAATGTCTCAACCGGAAGCTCCTGAAATCGATGGTAGCTTTGGACCATGGACGCAAACAATCGATTTCGTGATCCCACTGTGGACGCGCTAAACCGATTTTATTAGATCTGTTTTGTAATATCGGTTTAAGCTAATTCGAAATAATCGTGCAGTGTAGACGTACCCTAAGAGTACACATGGGGGAAGGAAAAGTCTTGGTGAAATCATGACCCCACAGAAGTCAGTAGGAATTTTGTCATTGACTTCAATGGAGCCAGGATTTCACATTCTATAGTCTCTTAATTTAAAGAAATCTTAAAAACAAACAGATCAAAGAGTGACTCACCAGTCAGCACACCTCCTTATGCTGTTCTAGCATCCCCTGCTGACAGCTACTCCCGCTCTGCAGGGATCTGTTTCTTCTATCTTGGCCCTCTGGGCAGGTCACACTCAGTCCTGCCCCTTTAGTGGTAACAAAGTCCTAACAGATAGGTGCTGAAGGCCTAGTGTAAGAGCACTGAACTGACTCTAGGCCTAGTGTTCCTTATAGTCATTGTCTCACAACTACTAAAAGTCCTTGTCTCTTTTATCCAGAGGGGGTGCAGGGCACCCTTCCTTCCTCCATGGTCTGCAGGAGAACCCAGGCTCTACTTTTACTGTGGGTTCCAATCCACAAATGTGATAGTGATCAGCCTAGGGATGCTCCCCTAGACTTCTTCCTACCTCAGCTAGTCTCCATGTCCTTTTCCAGGCTCTGAAGAGTCCTTTCCAACTCCAATAGTAAGCAGGCTCCCCAAGCTGTCTCCTCAGAGAGCCAGTTCCTACCTCTTTAGGAAGGAGCACTTCATCCCTAGGTTTATCAGTACCTCTCCAACTCTATTTTTAGAGCTCCTGTTTCAAGAAAGAATCCCAAGGCCTACTCTCCTCATAGGTTAGAGTTCTGCCCTGATGCCCTTTCTTTACATTAACCACCCAGGTCCTCTGTAGCTGAACCTCACCCTTAATTGAGCCTGACACCTGTGTAGTTACTATCAGGTGCCTTCACTGAGCTCTCCAGCTCCACTTAACGCTTTCAGTACCAGTGTGTGTGTGAGAGAGAATACATTCCATCACAGAGGTATATCAGATATGCTGTATTTGCTCTAGGGATACCATATATTTTACCAGTACAGCCAAAAGGCCCAGATTTACCTCTGTAGGGAAAGGGAGATACAAGTTGCACTTTGATGCCAGTGAAGGCTGTAGTGACCAGGGGTCATTTGCTTTTTTCAATCACTGCCCTCCCACTTTGAGGATAGGACTGCTATAAGTTCTGCTAGGAGCACCATAGTTACTCTGCCTTAGGAATCTTTCAAGAGGCCATGAATCAGAGACCAACCCAGCCACGCCAGTGCTCTGATGAGTACCTGCGCTGGATGGCTGCAGTCTCCAGCAGAGGCAGGGGTGGCTCTAGGCATTTTGCTGCCCCACGCACGGCAGGCAGGACCAGGACGAAGCCGCGGGACCAGCAGACCCTCCGCAGGCAAGCCGCCGAAGGCAGCCTGCCTGCCACCCTCGCGGTGACGGCAAAGCGCCCCTCGTGGCTTGCCGCTCCAAGCACGGGCTTGGCGTGCTGGGGCCTGGAGCCATCCTTGAGCAGAGGAGAGGCTGAGGAAGACTTGTGCCACTCCCAGGCCTGGATTGAAGTGAATCTAGGTCACAGTTTAACCCTATTGGTATAAAATGCCTCTCATCCCAGTGTTGCCTGCTGGCTAACAGCATGTAAAACTAGGGGCACTCACTATCAGGCTATAGGTAACCCTGTAACTGTCACTTGTTTTATTTGGTTTCATGTAGAGGGAAGAGAAACAGAGGGGAGATACAAAGAAAGGAAGAGAAAAATCATGAAGTGAATAGGGAAGGAGGAAAAGAGGCAGTAAGGGAAACGTGTGATTGTTAGGCTACTGCTTTGATTTTGTTGCAAAGCTGAATCCACCAGAAATGTGTTGTCCCTCAGTGCTATTGCTAAGGCTTTTCTATCAGATCAGTTTCAACTAGTCTACCTATGCTGGTCCACAGATAGTTCCCTTGGAGGTGCGTGCCTGAGCAGCTGCACATGAAACAATGAAGGGTCACCCACCTAATTAGTGGAGCTGTGCAGGTGTGGCTCCACTAATTAAGTGCCCAGACCCTGGAGAAGACACAGGTAAGATGAGGTGGTGGCCTTGAGGGTGATAAGGGGTAGGTGGGAGGGGGCAGTGAGGTGAGAAGAGGGGGTGGGGAGAATTTGGGACATGCAGGGCTGTCGTGGCTAGAGACTTTCCCCAGCTCCAGAGCTGCAGCTGCTGGAGAGAGACCCACTCCACCTTTCAGGCTGCCATGGCAGGGGAGACCCGCCTCCTTCCCAGTTCAAGGGCTGCAGTGGCAGGGCAGAGAGGGCACATTCATTGTATTAGAAAGGCTTTTATCTGTAGAAAAAAATGATTAAAGTTTTTTATATTGCATTTTTATCCAAAGCGCTTTACAGTAGTTAGCTAATGGTACAAACAACATTTGGAAAGATTAAATGGTCCACCAAGACCCTCAGCAATTTCAAGTGGTCCACACACAAAAAAAAGTTTGAGAACCACTGTTCTAGCTTACAAGTTAGAAGTATTGAATAATGGATATTAGAGGGCCAGACCAGTCTTACAATATGCTAAGCATGACCCTGACAAGCACTAAACATCCTTTACACTCCAATGGAAATTTCAGCTGCTCGCAGAATTGGCCCACAATAAACAATTTGTGCTAATGGCACAATAGTTAATGATTAACAGGCTGGATGCAACAGATTTGAGTAAGTTTTCAGTTGTAATTATTGGAGTCATTTTACAGACACACTGCACCTGATAACATACTGCCAACCACATGCACAGCAGTTCCTACAAACTTAATTCCACTAGATAATGTTATAGTGCAGATACTAGTAAGTTATACAGTGTTTTTTCCCCCTTGAGCAGTTCTCTCATTCACTCTCACAACCCCCCAGTCATCTAACAAGTAACAGAAAGAACAAAGCAAAGCAACCTGTCCCCTTCATATTCCTCTCCACAAGCGCTTAACTATGTCAGGTGCAAAACAGTGAACCTTACTAGGCTTGGCGGTAACCTTCACGGCTATGAAGATAGCACTCAATGTGGAAGACTCCATGGAATCAGAGTAAAGAGCAGCTCAGTGAAAAGAGATACTTCAGCTCCTGTAAGGAGACCTGTCATAGCCTCTAGCTCATAAATGTTGTGTAACCACTGCTGAGGATTGCAAATGCATTACCACTTCCCAGTTCCTAAATACACACCACTAACTTGAAAAAACACACTGCTTCTCTCCAGAGAAGGGTGACGGCTCCAGGGTTTTATTGCCGCAATGCCTGAGCCACAATAATGAAGTGCACAGTACTGTTGGAAAACTTTAAACTGTGTGTGCATATTGAGGAAACAGCTGAATTGTTCCCTAGCGATTTATGCCACCTTATAGAAATTTACATATTCTCTCTCAAAACATCATGATTCATCTTAAGATTTTTCTGGCACTATCAATTGACTTGTCAAGTGTGCAAAGTTAGGGTCTGTTTTTTTTATTTATATAAAATATGAAAAAAAATTGTTTCCTCAGTGTACTCTTGCCCCCCTTTGACCAGAGCAGCTAGCCAGAATTTGGGATGGTGGTGGTGTTCCAGTTGAGAGTAAAAATTGGTGGCAGTCTGGCAGTTCTTTTATGCAATTTTATTTATTTACGAAAAACAGAGAGTCCTGTCTCTCTGAATGCAGAAAGAATCAAATAGCAGCAAACAGCCTCTTCTGCTCACAGCACCAAGAGCTCTCTTTTCAGCCTGATTTCCTGACCCAAATAAACTTCTCCCCATGTTTATTCCAGGGTCAGCCACATACTTTCAGCTGCTCCTTTAGCCTGTCTCTCTCCCTAAGTCTACTCTGTTCTCAGTTTGTATGTTCTCCCCCTACAGTACAAGCCCCAGCCTCTGTGCACCGGATGCTAGTTTCTGAGCAGATTCCATTAGGCTTTGTTTTAAGTGTGGCCCCTTAACTGTCTCTTACAACTGATTTAAATGGGGTACTCATTTGCATATCAGTTTAAAGAGGTTTTAACTTAACCCATAGGCTGAGTGAAACAGTATATAGCAGTGCAGTAACTCTGTGGTTGTTACTTTCCACATATACAGTAGATAAGTTTCTGGGGGAAAAAGGGGAAGGTGCATTTGAGCATCTTAAATTTCACTAAAAACAATTTTTTTCCACAGCCTGGGATGTTTTGCTTAATCCACTTACACTAAGGATCTTGGATGAAAAGGATGATTGCCCTAAAATGCTTCTGTATCATTTTCAAATTGAAGTTTTTATACAACAGTTCAATCACGCTGGGCTAACAATTTTGCCTGTTTGGCCTTTCTGTGAGTGTTTAATATACAGTTCCCCATATGCACAACTGGCATTTAGTTTTAGCCACAATTATAAAATCAGTGACATATCACATTTACTGTCTACTTAATAGCGACAAGAATCATTTATGTCTCATCCTTAATAAAATATCTTGCATGTATAAAGATCTAAGGTTTGATAATTCATTTCATAACAATGGGAAGAGTGCAATAATATACTCTAATTATGGAGGCAATATGCAGGACATGTGAAAACACTGTTAGAAATAACTAATCCTCTTCATTTGAAATCCCAGAAGGCCTTTCTTGCCCCTGAAAGCAATTGCCCCCTAGTTTGGTCAGTAACAGGAGAAGTATGCCTGAGGGTCCCTGGAGGAAGAAAGGAAAATATCAAGCTGGGAGTTAATGCTTTAATTGCTGCTCCTCTCCCAGCTTATCAGTTGTCCCTCTTTTATTGTCTATTTCCATTTCCTTGAAAATAGTGGTGAACTCAGTGTGTCCCTTCCATGTTACTGAGGTACATGTGGAACATGAAATACTCAGCAGCATCATTTGAGAAATTTAAAGATACATCTCTACCACTGATACTCTATCTGTAGAAGATGAATGTGCTGTCATGGTGGAAGATGAAAGTGGCTGTGGCATTGCCCATTTGTTTAACACTCAGAATTATTTATTAATATTCATCAGGATATTAGAATTAGCATAAAGGCCTAATTCCAAATATTCTGCCAATTTCTCTCATTAGTATATGATGTATTACTACTTGCAGTGTTGCTAAGACAGTAGGGTGAGGAATCTGAAGAATAGGGTTAGTTATAGTTTTTTTAGGCTGTTTTAGATTGTAATTATATTTCTGGTACAAACAATTCAGTTCTGAAAAAAAAAACCAGAGCAAGCTTAAAAATGGGCACAAGAAGCCACAAGCGGTACGGATAGCTCAAGATAGAAGTCCTCCATTTAACCACCAATCCAATCCTGCCACTACTGCAATCAGTGAAACTGGTACCATTGGCAAGGAGTGGTAGAGCATTGGCAGTGGAAATACAAACTCCCACACATTTGTCAGGATTGTTCCACCTTAATGATAAGATCAAGAGAGGGGTCTATCCTCTGCTCTTCATACTACTGCTAGGTTTTTTATATTTCTGATTGCTTTTTCACCTACATTCCCTTCTGCCTGACTCACAATATCACTAGAAGATAATATCCTCCCTCACTAGTCAAATAATATCTGACAAGAAGCTGGTAAGTTTATTCTTGATTTTTTTTATTTGCTTGCTTTTTTGCTACAGGAGGATAAAAGCAAGCCTAGGACCTGACTCCAGTTTTATGCCAGTATAACTGCGTTGATTCCCCTGTGCAGAAGGCTTGCAGCATTGGCCCCTTATGGGAAAATCAAACCCTAAATGGATACTAATCTCTCCAGACTACCAAAACATAGTTCACTGATGTATTTCTGGTAGCAAATATCTCAGTATATAGAAATCACTTCACAAGCTTCCTTCTTTCATGTTCTGTGTTCTTATTCCTTGGCATTCTTCCCCAAGCCCCTGAGTAACAACCTCCATTGTAGCCGTTAGCTAGCATCACTACAGGCAGTCTTTTACCAAATACCATATAGTTTAAAGTAGGGCTGTCAAGTAATTAAAAAAATTAATTGTGATTAATCGCACTGTTAAATAGAATACCATTTATATAAATATTTTTGGATGTTTTCTACATTTTCAGATATACTGATTTCAGTTACAATACAGAATACAATATATATGAAAATGTATTAAATATTTTGGATGTTTTTCTAAATTTCAGTTGGTCTTCTGTTGTTTAACAGTGTGCTTAAAACTGAGAATTTTTTGAGTTAATTGCGATTGACAGCCCTAGTTTAAAGGTATCCAGCTGACAACTCTCCCCCCCCACACTTCCCTCCCTTACAGTGGCCTTTTTGGGTTAATTTCTGTCCTTGTCCATTGACTAGTGAACAGCAGGGATTTTAGTTTTCCCTGTGATAAAACCGACAAAATTCTGAGATAAAAACAAAAATATCCATTTTCCCACAATTAAAATACAACACTCAACTTAGTTTCCCTATCCTTCCAGAGCTGGGCAGCTGGGGAGTGGCAGCTGCTGGCTGGGTGCCCAGCTCCAGCATCAGTGGAGAAATAAGGGTGGCAATACTGTACTATGCCACCCTTACTTTTGCACTGCACTGGTAGCTATGTTGCCTTCAGAGCTGGGTGCCTGGATTCTCCGATTCTCTATGAATCAAACACAAACCAGCAAATTCCACATATTCCCCCCATGGCAACTGGATTTCTAGGATCCCTGGTGAACACTAATGCTTGCTCTGAGGATGCCTATGTTTTCCCCCAACCCCTTACTGCTACAAGCAAAATAAATAAATAACTAAAACCCAAAGTTTAAGTTTGTTTTTGGCAAGATTTGTGGAAATTCTGAAACTGTCATACTTTCCCAAATGTGTGTGGCCCAGAACACCAGGAAAAATGTCTCAAGATTGCACTGAAAAATTCATATTAATGGCTGCCACAATATCAAGCCAAAATATAAAACTCAATTAAAAAAAAACATTTTCTCCACTTCTGCTTCAAATCCTGTGGATAGAAAAAAAATTGCCTCTCAGGAAAACTCTGGAGCAGTTTGAGAGTCTAGAAGCAGCGGTGTGAAGTGTACACACGACTCTGCAGGGTCGAGGCTCAAGAGACAGAGATTGGTGTTCTGCAAAAAAAGTGAATGATTTCTGTATTACTTGAAGGTCTGGGTTTTGTTCTTTTGAAGGATATGGAGTGGATTACTGTTCAGAATGTGCCATATTTAACTAATATGAAAACGATGTTAATTTAAGCAGCGAAATGCAAAGGCAGAAAGATGAGCTTAAGGGGAAAGGGTAAACGAAGGATATGCAAGAAGTAATATTTAGTAAGGACTCAGCAAGGAGGTTTGTTAGAAAAGAAGGCACAACACTCGATTAAATGCATGCGCATTCAGTTCAGACTTGAGTCTTTTCAACTTTCTAGAAGCCATCCAGGTCTGAGGCTAAACAGAAGGATTAATACTGTTAGTCCTATACCAATTCTGCATCATTTGCGGATGTGGAATAAAAGTATAGATAGTATTTATTTGAAATTCATTCCCATACCAGTAATTCATAGCTTTCCTTACACTAGAGAGAGAATAATGTTGCTCACAAGCCACTTTTCTTAATGCTGCCAAGCACAGTGAATGGAATTTATGCATGTCACAAGTTATGTGAGGTCATTATTTGCTTTTCAGTGATCCACTGAGCTAACCTGATTTATTTATTGGAACTGAATTTTCCCTGGTGCTCTCTTTGCATCCCTTGCTTCCGTCCTATATTGCAGCAAAGGACCCTATACAAAACAAAGTGCTGTCAAGTTTTACAAGTCAGATTTTTTTTTAAACCCTCAGACTCATGCCCCATTTCCAAAGACAATTGAGATTAAGGATGCATCCACACCAACTCTGTTGTGTGTAAACTCATCCTGTATCTCAGTAAGCCTGCTTTCAAAATGAGTTAAAGTTTAAAATTAATTAAAATAGCAGATGAGTTGCAAGACAATGTGAAATAAGTTCACTTGAAGCAGGTTGTGGGTTAAGATGAACCCCAACTCATCTAAACACAAACAGAATTCCAGGTCCAGTCCTGCTGTGGGTGGGATGGGGTGAGGTGAGGTGAGGGTGAGTGGTGGCACAGTTTCCTAAACTGAAATTCATGGCTGCTGAGAGATCCCCTTATAGGAAGAGCATGCCCTACTCTGTGACACATCAAGCAGTGTACACAGTTTTTGAAGTGATATCACTATCACTTGGGGCTTGGGTTGTTGTTTTTTGTTTGTTTGTTTGTTTTTTTAACACAGAAATACAGCTCCTAGTAGGGATGCAGTTATACCAGTATATCTTATTTCCTTTCTTGTACAGAAATAGCTATACCTATATAAAGCGCTGTTATAGTAGCATAACTGCATCCACAAAGCCATGCTACTTTGTGTATTTACAAGCCCAAAGATTTTCTCTGAGCTTCCCTGTCCTTCCCTCACTGCCTTCTTTCATTAGAGGCCTGATTCTGCAAGGTATCAAATGTCTCAGCTCCCAATAGAGACAAGTCAGCAGAAGTTGGTACTCAGCAGCTTGCAGGACTGACTCCCTGGAGGGGACCTTTTGTCTCAAGAGCAGCTCATCTCTAGTGTCCCCCCGCCCCGGAATGTTTTTTCCAATTGGAAAAAAAATATGCTTCACCATAACAGCTAGACACTTTAAAAAAAATGAAAGTTGATATTCTACAGAACAAGGGTGTCTTCAGAGAAGTGCCCATATGGTATGTGGATGTATACAGTTGTTTCTGAGCTCTGCTCACATGCGTTCCATTGACTTCCATGGAAGTACTCAAGCATGGTTTGGTCTAATATCAACCAATCTGAATCAGTACTGCAGGTAACTTGAAGTTAATAGTTAACATTTTAAACCCTACTATTAGAGCTGGTTGCAATTTTTCATCTAAACATTTGACAAAGGATGGGCAATTTTTCCTCAAGAACATTTTTGGCAGAAAATTTGCTTTGGTAGAATTTTATTCTGAAAGAAAAAGTGGGGGTCTGACAGAGGGGAGGAGAAAGAAAAAATAATATTGATTTTCAAAAACTAAATCCCCAAAAGTTTTTTGAAAACTGAAATTTTCTGCTTAGTCTTTTCGACAAAGCCACCCTGAGGATTCACTGGACATTAAAAAATTAAAGTCACACAGAAAATAATTAGTAGAGCTGATCAAAAAGTATTAAATTCAGGAATAATCTAACTAGTTTTACAAATAATGGGGAAACATGAAGTTTATGAGGGGTCCAATTCTGTTACTCTTAAGCCTTGTCTACACAAGAAGGTTCTATTGCTTTAATTATACCAGTATAACTTGTATAAGTAAGGTAGACAACCCTTCTAGTGTGGACACAATTATACCAGGATACTTCTTGTGATGCTGTATGGAATCTGGGGGACACCTGAGGATATTATCAACATCAATATTATAAAATAACAATGAGTTATGCCGTATATGCCATGTAAGGTATCTGCAAAAATGTTATAATTTGCCAGATATGATAATCTTATTTATGTGTTTATCACCTTTGTATTTTGGGTTATAGATATGTATGTCTATTTCAAACTTGGGCTATGCTTCTGGGTGACACCCCCAGAGAGTTTGGCATCAGCACTGCCTAGCATGCTAGATGTCCCATTAAGAACCTTCAGCTATACAACTGACCTATTGAGAGAAGGCAGATATACCTTATGACTCAGCAAGGCATGCATGGGGATGCCTATGGACAGAACTCCAAGGCCTCCAAGTAGGGTGACCAGAAAGCCAATGGGAAAAAATCAGGATGGGGATGGGGGTGAGGGGGTAATAGATGCCTATATAAGACAAAGCCCTAAATATAGGGACTGTCCCTATAAAATCAGGACATCTGGTCACCCTACCTCCAACCCATGTGTGAGCAGCTTGTGTTTGAAACAAAGGAAGCACAGGTGCCATGGCAAAAGGCTATAAAAGGCAGCTGCATCTTCTCCATTTTGTTTTCAGTCCTGTTCTTACCTCTGGAGGAACTTTGCTACAAACTGAAGCTCTGAACAAAGGACTGAATGACCCATGCAAGCTGTGGATGTATTCCAGAGGGACTTTCAGCAATCTCACCAATACTGCTAGGAACCTGATATATGGACTTTGAAGTATGTATGTATGTATGTAACTGCTTTACTATTTAACAGCTCTCTTCTTTGTCTCTCTTTATAATAAACCTTTAGTTTTAGACAGTAAAGGATTGGCTGGCAGTGTGGTATTTTTGGTAAAATTCAAACCTATACTGACCTGGTAATGTGGCTGACTCTTTGGAGTCAGAACATTTTGTATACATGAGCAGGGTTTTTTAAATAACTTCTCACTGTGCTGGACTTAGGTGCTGACTGGGGACCAGAGAACTGGAATCCAATAAAGGAGTCTGTGAGATTTCTTTTTTGCTTCTTGATAACCAGTGGGGGCAGGTCGGGGAGGGAGGATCAGAAGCACGGTTTGTTTAACTTCAATGTTACTCCTAAGACTGGTGGATATCTGCTCTCCTTTTTGCAGACTGCCCTGATGTTTGCATTTCCAATGCTAGGCTGGAGCACCCCAGGGAAAAATTGGTGGGTGCTCAGCACTCACCAGCAGCTCCCTGCCCCAGCTCACCTCTGCTCTGCCTCCTCCTCTGAGCACGCCGCATGCCCGGTTTTCCCCACTAGCTCTCAGCACTTGCACCGTGAAACAGCTGTTTTGCGTGACTGGGAGGATGAGGGAGAATGTGGCACATTCACCGAAGAGGCAGGGCTGGGGATTTGGGGAAGGGGTCCAATAGGGGCAGGGATGGGGCGGAGTTGAGGTAGGGACTTCAGGGAAGGGGTTGGAATGGGGGCAGGGCAGGGACAGGGAAAGGGTGGAGTTGGGGCAGGGCTAGGGGGGCACGAACACTCACCGGTGCCGAGGAAAGTTGGCATCTATGTTCCTGTACACAAACGGGATTAAGCTAAACTGCATCCATGCTAGAGGTTGTGCCTGTATTACTACTTCGATTTTTTTTTTTTTTAAAAAAACCCATACAAATCAAACTGAAATAGTTATATCAGTAGTAAGTGTGTGTGTTGAGCTTGGCTTTCTGCTGAGCAGTAATTTACCTTGCCTCTAATCCCAGTGAAATCAACTTGAGTAGAAGCAGCTGAACTGGGCCATAACCAGAGTATGATTCAGAATAGACTGCAAAGTTTTCAAATAGGTAACTGAAAGTAGTGAAGCTGAGAAATCACTATGTGCCAGGTTCCTTGTTGCAGACACTAGCATAATAAGAAGAATTTCTCTTGCAAGGACATTCCAGTGCAGGTGTAGTATTGAAAAATAAATAATTTTTGTGCAGCTGGTACCTTGATGACAACAACACTGCTTGCTGTATAGAAGACCACCATTTAAGGCTAAAAATGCCTTAGGGTCTTTCTGCTCAGTGTGCTGGAGTTCAGACACTACACAGCAGTAGTAGTAGTAACTGAAATGATTCTTGGGTTGTTTTGGTTAGGATTTCTTCATGCCTTTGGTTCAATTTGATGTTTCCAAATTATATTGCTAGTTACAGATTTAAGTTTAGAAGTTTGCTAAATGTTATTATATGAGCAACCACGTTGTGGATATATCCATGACAGATAACAGTGACAGCTTCCCCAAAAGCTCTTGGCACTAAATCCTAATGCATTTTTAGGGCAAGCTTTTGGTTACAGTGCAGTTTCTGGTTACAGCTTCTTTTTCAACTTCTAAAACAAGTTTAGTTTGGGAGATGACCTGGTTTATATTTGTTGTATCTAACAACATTCAATAAAATGCTTTGTCTGCATGAGATTTCATTGTTCAATAATGAAGTTTTTAGACTCATCTGCTTACAAGTAAGTTTCTATAATACAAATATTTCTGCAAATAGATAAATAAAATGGCATATCTGTAGGACAATCATTTCTCTCTATGGTAGATTATCAGATATCTCCATGTTTGGAGGTACCTGTATTTCCGAAGCACTTTGTATTACATCTCTATTCTACAGTTCCTCAAATTCCTGGAAATCAAACAATTAAGCTTTTCAAACAGAATCCCTGGTAACAAATAAGGAAGAAAAAAAAAATTGAAGGACTTCCTTTCTCTCCCTCCTTCCTCCCACCCCCAAAAAGCTTGACAAAGGCTACAAATTTGAGAGATGAATCAGAGAAATTGGACAACAGCAAAAAGTGAGATTAAAAAAAGAAGGAATCTTAGTCTCTGACAGCAGCATGAGAGAGTCATTTCTAGGACTTAATCGTATGACACCAGTGAGCCTTTTAGTCCTCAAATCTGCCACTGTGTTTGTTAAAATGGAATTAACTTCAATTCTGTTCATTCTACCTTATATGTTGTGTGCAGCAACGGAGTGAGTCACCACGAGGAAGTAGATTTGGTCTTGAGACGTATACAAGATTTCTAGACTTGAACTGAACAATTTAGTCTAGACTAGTCAGGAGAACAAAAAAACAAAATAGACCCTTGAGAAAGTGCTCAGTTGTTGTTGCTAGCTAATTATTTGGAGCCAAATCCTTGGCTAGCATAATGCCACAGAGTATGCTGAATTACACCAGCTAAGGATCTGGCCTTTAATATATAAAATATGAAAGGGGGAGCTGATAGCAGCCCCTATAATTTGGTTGCCTAATACTTTCCATTAGAGAAGCTTTCACATCAGTATTGTGTGCAGCAGGCCTGCCATAAATAGATGGTTAAGGGTTAATGTCTCTCTTTTACCTGTAAAGGGTTAACAAGCTCAGTGAACCTGGCTGACACCTGACCAAAGGACCAATACTTTCAAATCTTGGTGGAGGGAAGTCTTTGTTTTGTGCTGTTTGTTTTGTTCGTTGTTCTCTCTTGGGGCTAAGAGAGGCCAGACGTGCAACCAGGTTTCTCCAATCTTTCTGAAACAGTCTTTCATATTCCAAATAGTAAGTATTAGCTAGAAATGGCGGATTAGATTTATGTTTGTTTTCTTTATTTGCAAATGTGTATTTTGTGGAAGGATATTTTTTCCTCTGTTTGCTGTACTTGGATCTTAGGCTAGGGGGGAGGGATTTCCTCTAGTCTATATAAGCTGAAGACCCTGTAAACATTTTCCATCTTGGTTTTACAGAGTTTTTTTTACTTTTTCTTTCTTTAATTAAAAGCTTTCTTTTTTAAGAACCTGATTGATTTTTTTTCCTTGTGTAAAACTCAAGGGGATTGGGTCTGAACTCACCAGGGAGTGTTGGGGGGGGAAAGGAGGGGGAGAAAAGGTTAATTCCTCTCTGTTTTAAGATTCAAGGAGTTGAATCACAGTGATCTCTCAGGGTAACCCAGAGATGGGAAAATCTGGGAGGGGGGAAAGGAGGGGGAATGGTTTATTCCTCTTTGTTTTAAGACCCAAGGGGTTTGGGTCTTGGGCTCCCCAGGGAAGGTTTTGGGGGGGAAAGGGAGTGTACCAGACACTGGAATTTCTGGTTGGTGGCAGCGCTATCAGATCTAAGCTACGAATTAAGTTTAGAGGGGTACATGCAGGTCCCTACTTTCTGGACGCTAAAGTTCAAAGTGGGGAATAATACCTTGACAAGGCCTTTGATATTCAGCAAGTGGAATCCCCTGAGCTACAACAACAGTGCCTTTCCTTTGTCCCATGAAATTCCATTCAGATTTGGGTGAGTTATAAAAATTAAAAATTGCCACTTTCACCTCTCAATAGAGTTTGAGAAGATGTTGGCTTTTTGTCCAAATAAAAAGTCACTGAACACTCCAAGGCCAGGCTCACACCACCACCGACTGCAATAGGAACACCAGTGAGCGGCCAGAGCGACTGAGCAGGGGGATTGAACAGGAGTAAGAGGTAGAGACAGACTTGACTCCTTCCCCACCTAGAAATCCCCAGACCCAGTAGATAGTCCCACTGGCTCATCCTCTACCACGTTGTCCAAGAGTTCCATAAACTTCCAGGCAGGTTAATAGGGATGAAGGCTGGGCTCCCCATAACCACCCTCTCAGATACACTAGAGGGAACCAGTAGCCTAGCCCTATCACAGGGGGCATTTTTCTCTTTAGGCCACTGGAATGCAACAGCGTCAGTCCCCTTGAACAGCTTATCAACAGGCATAGTGTCATTGCTTGACTTCAGTGGAGCTATGACACTTTACACCAGCGGAGGGTCTGGCTCTCTATATTTAGATTCAAGTTCTTTATTCCGGGTCTGAAAACACAGAAATGATGCATCAGAAACCAATATATATCCCTAATTGAAATCTGGTGTAGAAATAAACAATATACTGTTTGCACCACTTTAGTCTACAGCAATACATATCCTTTGCCTCAGACCTACTTAGGTTTATAATAGGTTCCTTTACTTGCTGGGGCTTCTTTAGCTTACAGTGGCCCTGTGCAGACCTCAAAGTAATAGGAGAGCTTCTCAGTTCATGGATTGTACTGTACAATATAAAGGCAAGCTTGAATTCAACTCTCATTTGAAATGTATCAGTGGTTTTCTTTAAGCAGTACAGTCAGATGTAACTGGATGGGATTGTTTTGTGGAGAAAAGGAGTTGGCAGGAGTTCCCAAAATGGACAAACTGAAGGTCAGTGTTTTTTCTCTCCTTCCCCTGGCCCCACTTCAGAGTAATGTTGATTAAAGAAAACACCCTTCTGTTCTCTTCTCATATAGCTATTGAGTGATAAATGTATTTGAACTAAATTTCCTTTGGCTGGGGCTCAGACATAGTGAATGATTTCCAGTTGCACTAACAGTGAAAGTAATTGGTTTGCTCTGACTTGGAGAGGAGAGCTATCGCACTCCCATCAGTACCTGGCCCAGATGGGGGAAGCAAGTGATCCAACCAGTGGACCAAATTCAGTGATGAATTCTGGTCACGTGCCACATGAGTCACGTTGTGGATATGCTAAGGAGAAAACCTCTAAACAGCTTGTTTCCTCTAGTCCTAAGCAGAAGTCAAGAACTGACATGGTATTTTTGTTAGAGGAAAAGTTAGAAACTACACTTTAGACGAAATAAATAATCAGAGTAACAACAATTGATCTGGCCCCAGGTACATCAAGATGGAATGATAGGATCATGTTTACTAGGCCAAAAAACCTTCAGCTTTGGACAAAATCAGAGACTGAAAAGAATAGATCAGCCAATTGCTGACCCTCTATATACAGTTGTATAGAATCTAAGCTTGTGGGTTTGAGCATAGAGTGGATGTGCAACTAAATTTATTGTGCATCTAATCAATGCATCTCAACAGTTGCATCATCCTCCCTTTATACTTTTATTCATCCAGCTCTACTCCCCTAGGATGAGATATTTGGGTGCTGACTTAAGGTCTTACACCAATTGTAAGTAAGAAGCCTCTGTCACTTCATTTTCTGAAATCAAATTTGGACAATCCAACAAGTGGACAGCATTGGTGGTATTATTGTGTTCCAATTCTTGCCTTAGTTTTTGGGAAATCCTTTCAAGCAGCAGGATTAGAGGAAAACCCTTCAGTTAATTACTACTTCCCCTGTACAATTCCTGTGGAGATTGTAAACTGTGGCTCTAACACCAGTTTAAACCTCTCTCATGCAAACTAATCAGATCTTTTTGGACAATATTAAAATCAGTTTTTGATGCATGGTGTTCTGCTTCCAAATAAATAATGAAGCTTTTAACAAGTAGAATTGCAGTGGCTCAATATTTCCTAAAAAGTCCTCTCCTCTTAGAATGGATTGCTGAGTTTCTTTCCGGTGTTGTTTTCATGTACAAACGCTGGTATAATCAGGTTCTCATTCCTTCAGCTTTTTAAAGAATTACATTTTGTAAAGTGAGAATTAATCTTTTTCTTTGGGAATGTTCTTGCAAGTCATTTTTCATGCAGCTGTCCTGTCATCAGGTTAGGATATATTTCCATTCAGACTTAGCTGGAAAGTTATTCCAATCTTCACCTTCCATATTCGTATGTGCTGACTTCTGGTTGTTTTCTATATTGTCTACACACACTTGTAGAGTTTTATTTAGCTTTTTCTTGTATTAGTACTTGAGGCAGGGCAGAATTCATCTGCTTGGTACCAAGTACACATTGCATTAGCATTATGAGTGAAAGCATTTTTGGTCATCTCTCATCTCACTGTTTCACAAGTTATGTGCTGAACAGAACGTCATGTTTGTGATGTTATTGATATAAACTGGGACCATATAGAACATGGGTTGCAACCAAAGTCCTGTAGTGGCACCAAATCCTATGTAAAGTGGGTCATATAAGGTGTCTAAGACCCGGTTACGGGTTACTGGTTATGATTATGCTGTCTGTATGTCTGTATCATTTTGTAGTTGAAGTTATGAATATTGGCTGTATGCAGTCTGTATTTCAAACTTGTGTTGTGTTACTGGGAATGATCCCAGACAAGTTGGTGTCAGCTCTGTTTAGCCTGCTTGATGGCCCATTAAGGACCATCAGCTACACAGTTGACCCATTCAGAGGAGGCAGATAGTCTTGTGACTCAGCAGGGTGTGCAGAAACTGGCCCATGTGACTGCAGACTCCATTTTGCTGTAACTTTCCACAGTAGGAACAAAGTGTTCTTACACCTGGAAAAGCCTATATAAGGCGGAGGCCTCATCTCCATCTTGTCTTCAATCCTGCTTCTTACCTCTGGAGGGACTTTGCTACAAGCTGAAGCTCTGCACAAAGAACTGATGACCCATTCCAGCCGGGGATGTTCTCCAGAGACTTAATTTAAACCTGCAGTTTACTCCATCACTGCTACAAGCCTGAACTAAGAACTTTGCCATTACTGTATGTAATTGATTCCATTTAACCAATTCTAGCTCTCATCTCTATCTTTTTCCTTTTATGAATAAACCTTTAGATTTTAGATTATAAAGGATTGGCACCAGTGTGATTTGTGGGTAAGATCTGATGTGTATATTGACCTGGGTCTGGGGCTTGGTCCTTTTGGGATCGAGAGAAACTTTTTCTCTTACTGGGGTGTTGGTTTTCATAACCATTCATCCCCAGGATGGGTGGCGCTGGTGGTGATACTGGGAGACTGGAGTGTCTAAGGAAATTGCTTGTGTGACTTGTGGTTAGCCAGTGGGGTGAAACCAAAGTCATTTTTGTCTGGCTGGTTTGGTTTGCCTTAGAGGTGGAAAAACCCCAGCCTTGGGCTGTGACTGCCCTGTTTAAGCAATTGGTCCTGATTTCGCACCCTCAGTTGGGTCCCGCCAGAACCACATCGTCACAATGTTAAAGAGAGAGGGCCCCATTATAAGACTCGCCACATTGAAGTGCATCCCCTTGCAGCAAGGCCTGAGGTTGTGGTGCACTGCCTCAGTCTCCCCTCAAGAACCTTTGGCCTGCTCCAGCCACAGAGGTGACTTGGCCTCTGACTAAACAACTTTAAAGTGGTCCACCCCTTCTCAGGAGAACAGTGTCTTAGTCCAAGTCTGAAACATCATCAACACATCTTCAGCCCACAGGTTTTAGACTTCAGCCCTTTTCTTGGAGGTGGGTTCCCAGCAGCAGTGGCTTCTTATTGTCTCAGCATCAGCTCCTGAGCTCTAATGATCAAAGTCAGGTCTACCCACCCTCAGCCAGTTCCTAGTTCTAGCCCAGCTTTTTGCTTTCCATCAAAACAGCCTCCTCCTGAGCCAGCCCTTAACTGGTATCACAGGGCAGCACTCACTGAACAGGGCAGAGTGGCCCAAGGCTTCCTGACTCTTAAAGGGGTAGCCCCTGTATTACAGACCCTATTCTTCCCTCTGTCTAGAAAACAGACCTCAGACTAAATGATGCACACCCAATATATTTTAATTGCAGTCCACAGAACACATCAGCAACCCTTTTCCCCCACAACTAAGGTTCCTGGAAAGACTGGAGGCTGTAATGGGCATGGTCTGCTGCAGGATTTGTGATTTACTGCAGATGAGGGGGACAGTCTGAACTTCTGAAAAGTCCTCATTAACCCACAAAGAAGAAGCACCATTGACAGGCAGGGTACACTGCTGAGGAAAGAACTCAGACTATTAAGCAAAAGTTAGCTGCAAGAGTAAAGGAACTGCTCTTGTGGTAACACACCACTGCCATGTTTCCCTCTAGGCTATTATCCCCTGTGTTGGCTCATAGCTACAACTAGCTAAGGGAATTATGGGTTTAGCTCAAATGGAAGAGACCTGTACTTTGGAGGTAAAGGCCTAGAATTCCTCTCCCCTGACAGTCTGCAGCAGTAGGGTTACTACACCAGCATAACATGGACATTCACTGAGGAGTAACGGTGCCTCCGTTCAGCAAGTGACAGCAGCTTTCCAAAGATGATTGCATTGCATTGTATTGCATCGCATCCATTCTACCACACTTAAGTGGGTACTAGCTAGAATCATTGCTATTAGCAAATCTGGCAGGTTGGTACTGCACGAGACATAGTGGCTATCAGGGTCTCCTCTATGCAGCCAATTTTGGCAACAGGGGATCTACTCTATCATGGGCTCCAATCCTGTGACTTGGCCATTGCATATTATCTAAAGTGCCCATGTTTCCTTATCCTCTTCATGTTGCATATAATCTGCCATGTACATCTGAGACTGAGCTGCAGATGCACGGGAATGTGCACAAGTTACAACTGGTGGAAGCTGCTATAATGGGCCTGTGAATGCACCTGTTTTATATGGCCTATGGGGGCGTGATTCAGCACATGAAGCCGCCCCATATATGCTTCCTTTGTGCAACACACCACCATTGCTGCCCAGCACAGGACTCATGTAAGCCTTGTACATGCCTATGGCTCTGGCTTTCCAAACACGATCGTGGAGGTGCAACGGAATTAGTGTAATCTAAACTATCAGATATTTTGCTGCTCTGAAAGTACTGTTTGCCAGCATGACAGAGAATGTTTGGGCTCCTGTTATGTTCCAGCCCAGAGGTGGTACATCATTCCTGTGCATAGTATGTGCAGAGTACTGTATCAGTTTGTACATTTTCAGTGAGGATATGAGTCCCTACTCTGGGAGCCAGATAGCTTTACCATAAGTTAAAAACCAGGTCACACAGAACAAATAGCCTGTCTTCATTTTGCAAAGCAGAAACAGAATGAAAACCCAAACGATATCCATATCACCACAAACGCTATTCCCTCCTGCACCAAACCTGTAGAAAAATATAGATGAGCCTTGCAGTGTGCAGTCATCATATTTATTTTGTATCAAGCTAGGACTAAGTTTCAAACTTGCCAGAACCTTCTGGCAAATGCCCAGTACCTGCCATATTTTAATGATCTTTGTGCAATATTTCCACAGAGTTGTGTAGTAGGGTAGACTATAGCTCATATACATTCTGGGATACCGCTGAGCCTATAACAAGTAGTTACCTCCCACTCACCTTCTGCTGAGAATAGAGGCCTTTAAAGTTCTGCATAATGGAGCCTGCTTTAAGATTTGCAAGAGAATTTTGCTTTTTCATCTTCACTGTCTCACTATGCCTTCAGTTATTTCAAATTGAAAACAAAAGGCCAGCATTTAGACAGATGCATATAGTTTTATTAGGTAAGGTGAACAAAGGCCAGGACAAACGGCCAAAGTTCACCTCCCTCCTTTTCTTTCCATCTCTATCTTACAAATTATGGTCAGAAAAGGAAAGAAAGAGAGACTAAGATTTCTGACATACATTTAGCACTGTGTGTGTATGTGAGATCAAAATAGTACTCACAAAAAGAACTATTGTCCCCATCTTTATCTGGCCCCTTTGGATCTATATGTATTAGAGATGGGCCCAAACTGCAATTCCAGATCCATACAATCCAGATTCTGGGAAGTTCAGAGCTGGATGCAAATTTTACAGTCAAAACTCATTGTTGATTGACCACATTCTATACTGAAGTTAGATCAATGTAACACCAGTGACTTCACTGACTAGGTTGTACTTTTCCAGTATAAAAAGAGTCGGATATCCAGTAGGCCCTGTACATTGTCCATATGTAACATACCCAATTTACAGTGACCATCTGAAAGTACTGAGACCAGGTCTAGTAGATAACTAACTTTCAGGAGTGGCTCCAGGCACCAGAGCAGCAAGCGCGTGCCTGGGACAGCAAGCCTTGGGGGTACAGGGGGATGGCATGCCAGGCAACGTGAGGGCGGCAGTCAGGCTGCCTTCGGCGGTGTTTCTGCTGGAGGTCCACCAGTCCCACGGCTTCAGTGGCAATTTGGCAGCAGATATGCCGAAGGCACAGGACCCGGACGATCACCCACAGAACCACCGCTGAATCCATGTGACTGTGCTTGGGGCAGCAAAAAACAGAGCCGCCCCTGCTGACATTTGTTGTTCACTCATCACAACTTTCACTGCACTCAAATGAATCTGAAGCTATGCTCTATATACTGCTCTATATTCTGAAATAATATTTAATGAGTTGAAAGTTTATCCAAATCAATGCTTTTTATCTATATTTGAATGTAGATGAGCTCCAAAAGTCCTGAACAAGCAGTTCAGGGGATTTTTACAAAGTATTTTTACATTGATATAAGTAGTTAAAGCTGACATTTGATTTTTTTTTTACTTGAAAAAAGTATTAGTTTTTTTCCTTTAGTTAAAAAAAAAAACAAAAAAAAAAACTAACAGCATGTGAGTACCAGGTCAATCAAAGATTGTGTTACTCACAAACAAGTTGTACTGTCTGAGATGTAATTACAAGAAGAGCTGAAAACAACTAGAGTGCTATATAATAAACAGGGAAATAATTGCCAGGGATGAACTGCATTCTAAATGCTCTATTTAAATTGGCAAAAACATTTCTGTGGCTGGATTTAGTTACTTGTATTTATCAGAGCTGTTATCATTTTCCTGCATAAATCATTATGATTAATTTTTAATGTAACATAAACAAAATTACATTGTATGTTGTAATGAAGCACAAGTTGACTTACTGTTGCATTAATACCTGTATTCATAAGCCATACAGACATTAAAATACTGGTGCTTGTCAAACACTACTTCAGGGTTTCTAAAGATAAACTTGGAAAGGTATCCGTGAGAAACACGTACTGTGAAACCTGGGTAGCAAATTCTCATAGCATTCCTACAATGTCAGGGAAAAATATGCAAATCACTTCAAAACCAGACACTTAAGGCACAGCTTACAAATTACAGTCTTTTCTGCATAAACCCTAGCTCAATAGCTTAATTATTCAACTGTAGTTTTGTACTCCTCTTACAAAAAGAAGGAATTTCAAGCATGTTGTTTGGGAGCTGCTTACAAGCCCTCCTCTATGAACCTTGTACCTTCTGCTTAGCTACTGCGATGCAAGCAGAGAAAACACCATGGAGAAAAGTTTGAAGCAGTAGTTCTTAAATGTTAATGAATAATATGATCACTTTATTAGAGAGGTCTTCTATGAGGTGTTTCCAGGGTCTATACTGTATTTTTAAGAGAATGTGTTTGTGCACATTGAAGGTTTTGTTCATGTGACATAACAAGTCACTCCAATATTCCTTGACCTTTTCTCTTGTCACCTTTTAAAAGTTGTTCATTTAAAACTTCTGTGGAGTGGGGCAGGGTGGTACAGGCAGAGAACAGCATTTAAAAACACTTGTAGTTTATTTTAAGAAGAACTGACCTGGTGTCCAGTTGATTCCAAAAGCCTTTTCTGTGTAGCAACATTAATCGTTCCCTGAGTTACTGCCCTGGATGTCTATATATGACCCTGGTATCTCACATTTTAATGTGACTAGAATATATATTTTGCTCTATTCTTCCTGCTACAGTTCCCAGTACACACTGCATCACAGGAAATCTGGAACATAGTGGTGGGTAGCATATGCAAAGTGAAGGGAAGAAAACAACTAATATGAGGTTTCATGTATTTTCTTCCCTAAAGCGTGTTGACAACTTAGAAAAATTGGGAACACAGTTGAAACAGCCCATCCAGGCAGCTGTAAATTGCCTGACCAGCACTTACTCACCAAGTCACTTCTCTGTTGGCACTAACAAGGAGTTAGAGAGCTACATGAAAGAATTGCTCTTGAACATTTTCCCTAAAAATTAGGGAGAAGTTAATCTGTGCCTAACTGGAGGCCTGAATACCTGTCAAGAGTATTTATTATGGCTCTGGTGTTGTTGACTCATGATTTTAATGACAATATTTGGTGTTTTTTTCCTAAAGCCCCATCTCCTAGAGCCACAGGATTACATGAAATTGGTATTTTATTTAAAGAAAGGTACTAGCCTTCATGGAGAAGAACTTGAAAGTATGAACACTAGTACCTCAAAAACCAGAAGACAATACCTGCCCCGCCTCCCCAAATAAAATCCAATGATTTAAAGCCAGACTTGTGATTTTAGGGGGATCTGACTCATGATTTTTGAATGGTTGGGGTTGGCAATCCTATGACAATTGACAGGAAAACTCTACCCTGCTTCCACTCTTGCAGCAACATCCAGTGTTAGCAGCTGGAGGTTTTTTTGGCATCCATTTATCTTAATACCTCATTTCAAAGGATATCACCCATCTTAGTCCCAAAGCGCCTCAGGTTCCACACAAGTTTGTGTCCCCCTCACTTTTATTGTTGAAAATGTACATAGGCAATAAAGAATTATGAAACTCAGTTTATAGACAGTAATTTATAGCAAACATTTGAATCCAAAGCCTTTAAAGTCTCTTGCATGAATAGTTTGTCACCCCCCACCCTCATTTTGGGTCTTTGTATCTCATTGTGTCCTACATTTGGGCATTGCCTGCCAGGGCTGGCTCTACAGTTTTCGCCGCCCCACGCAGCACGCCAAATTGCCGTGGTGGCAGCGTGGGCCCTTAGGGTGGCAGGTGTGTTTCCATGGCAGCAGCAATTCAGTGGCAGCTTCTATGTTTAGCTGAAGCTGCAGCGGACAGCTAAATATAGAAGCTGTTGCTGAATTGTCGCCACTGTGGAAACATGCCTGCCTCCCTAAGGGCACATGGACTGCCCCCACCGGCCGGCGGCAATTCGGCATGCTGCCTGGGGCGGCAAAAACACAGGGACTTCCGCCCCTTGCAGATTGCAGCCCCAAGCACCAGCTTGGTATGCCTGTGCCTGCCCTGTTGCCTGCTTTGGAGGTATGGGTAAAACAGCTTTAGAGTTGCACTACAAATCCATTCAGTAATTCCTGAAGGAGGGGAAGAGAGTTATCTGTAATTTGAAGATTCACACTTTATCCCATTCTTTCCTTAGGAAGTATAGCATTGGCGGCCGCAGCAGGAGATGGCCTTGCAAGGCTAAGCACTGCAGCTGCAAGCAACACTGTCACTCCAAGCATTCAGTGGGTGTGGACTGATCATTTTGCTTTGTTTAAACTAATGCAGTGTCCATACACAGCAGTCCCTCCAAGCATCACTGTACTTGTGCATAGTGGCTAGAAATCATTGGGAATTTGTCAAAAATTTTGTGGGAATGTACTAGTTTTGACAGAATTTTCATCAGGAAATATTTCTCAAGGTCAGGATGGGCTGTCAGATCAAAATGAGATGAAGAAAAAGAGAGACCAACTACTAACTTAGTTGTTAGAGAGGTCACCCAGGATGCAGGAGACCCAGAATCAAATCCCTACTTTGCTTGATTTGGAGGAAGGATTGGAGCCCAGGTATCACATCCCAGGGTGTGCACCCTACCCACCAAGCTATTGGATGGGTCCCTTTCAGTCCCTCATATTGAAGCTGTTCAACTCTGTATAAATCAAATATCGATTTGGAGAGAATGATTATAGCCCTTTAGCACTCATTTTGACAAAAGAAACCACCAAAGCCTGGAAAGATCTGTTTTGTACTGGTACAGGATGGAAAAAAGATATTGAAAACTTGGAAAAATGTTCATAGGTTGGGAAAACCATTTCTCATCAGTTCCAATTGTGGCACCTTTCCCATCATTTCAGGCTTTGTTGCATCATGCTATCCCCTTTCTTTTACATGCAAACAATGCTAGTATTAAGCACCAATCAAGATGAAGCCCCAGTGTGCCAGGTGCTGTACAAACACATGAAGATACAGTCCTGTCCCAAACAGCTTATGATCTAACTCAGACAAATCCCAACTGGATAAAACAATTGGAAGGAAAGAGAGAGAAGATGAAGAAAACAGTAATAAGAAAATAAGCAAAAATGATGCCAGCAGCCTTTTAAAGGAGACCATCAAGGTTACAAGCCTTGAAATTAATGTACCCTGACAGCTATCCCATTTAGCCCCAAAAATATGTATAGCCAGAGGAGAAGAAAATCGGCAATAATTTTACCTTTTGCTGTTTCTGTTAGACACACACATCCCTCATCCTGGCTAGGCAACAAATCTATCTGAGGTATTTCTAAGGCATTTATCACTTATCTGTGTGCTGAGGACCTAAGACAGACCCAGGTCCAAAGCTAGTACTGAAATGTAAGTAGCCTAAGGCCTTGTCTATACTACACAATTTTGTCAGCAAAAGGCAGCTGACGAGACAGTGCTGCCAAATAACTGGACCTGGTGTCCCTCTCCTGAGTGGCCGCCCAAGCACCTGCTTGCTAAGCTGGTGCTTGGAACTGGCTTTGAGCAAGCAACCCAGAACTGAACCCAGATCCCAGGAATTTGAGACTCATCTTTTCAGCAAGAAGCAAAGGAAAATGTTTGGGGGAAAAACATTGCCAGCTGAAAGGGAGAATGCTTTCTCTAATAGCTTGCTAGTTTCAAGGTGGTTGCTTTTGGGCTGCAGCTGTCTGTGCCAAATTTAAAGGGCAAGCCCAAGAAAGGCATGCTAAGAAAAAGTTTCAATAGGAGGGCAACCTGCAGGAAGTTGTCAAGAAACATATCTCCTAGTGTAATGGGGTGTTCTACTCACCACTGGATGCAGGGCTGGCTCCAGGCACCAGCTTAGCAAGCAGGTGCTAGGGGCAGCCACTCTGGAGAGGGGCAGCACGTCCAGCTATTTGGCAGCAATTCGGCAGAGGGTCCCTAACTCCCGGTCGGAGTGAAGGACCTCCTGCTGAATTGCCGCAGATCACAACTGTGGCTTTTTTGGGGGGAGGGGGAAGGGGAGACTGCTTGGGGCAGCAAAACCCCTGGAGCCAGCCCTGACTGGATGGCATCACCTCCCGCTGGTTCTGGGGATTAGCTATGCCAGGCCAACACCCCTTCCTGCAGGTGCATTCCAGAGAGGTGAAAGTAAGCTGGTACAATGTACCAGCAAGAGCCGGTATGCCATGCCGGACTGGACTGACTTCTCCGGTGGTGATTTAAAGGGCCCAGGGCTCAAGCCACTGCAGGGCCTTTAAAGTCCCAGGCCCTTTAAAGCACTGCCTGAACCCTGCTGCCAGAGCTCCAGCAGCACTTTAAAGGGCCCGGGGCTCCTTAAAGCAGCCAGAGCCTCTGGCCCTTTAAATCCCCACCCAAGCCCAGCTACTGGAGCCCCAGGAGCCTGACTCCAGTGAGGATTTAAAGGGATCCTCACAGCCACCAGAGCCCCTGGCCCTTTAAATCACCACCAGAGCCCTGCCACCGCTACCCTAACCCTGCCACCCAGGGTAGTGACAGCAGGGCTCCTGTGGTGATTTAGAGGGCCCAGAGCTCCATGGCTGCTGGAGCCTCAGGCCCTTTAATTCATCCCTGAGCCCCAGGGCTCCCAGCCACCTATGCAGCTGATAGCTCCGGATTGATTTAGAGGCCCTGGGGCTCCCAGCCACAGCCAGAGCCTTTAAATCTTGAAAGACCCCACCTCTTCTCAGACTGCAGCATACCAGTAAGACCTTTAAGTTACTTTCACCCTTGGCTCGCCATCTCTCTCGCTATCTAAATATATAGCTGTGTCTGCCCTGCAGCCTCTCTCATGCAGCAGGAGCTACTGCTTCGTCTTCATAACTTGACCCTCCAGCCAAGTCACTCAGCAGTTTCACTTTCAGGGTGGTCTTTCAAAATCTCTCTCCACAAGCAGCATCAGGCAGCCCTTGTACCTGCTGCCCTAACTATGTCTTTCTAGAAATGACTCCAACAGCCTTTGTATCCATGACCCTTAGCAATACCACTGGCTAGTAGGGGGGAACTCTGGAACAGCCCAGTCCAGTGCCCTGCAGGGAAGAGATAAGGTCTCCACTTACACCAGCCATACTGCTCTTACCCCTGGACACCTTCCTAGAGTGATACTTCTCCCTTACCTCAGGCTGCCCTCCACTCTCTTGTCAGCTTCCTGGCTTTATAGAAGCCTGGTTTGTTCCCTCACAGGTGAGCTTCCTTCTAATTAGCTCCCTCCACACAGCCTAAATCTCCACTGTTTTCAGCTGAATTGGCTCATTGGGCTCATTTGGCCTAATTCAGCTCCTGCAGGGCCACTGTGGGGAGTACACCCCAACACACTGGATAATGAGCTTTGCCACTGTCATAATACTGGTATAACTCCATTGATTACAGTGGAATTACACTGGCATAAAGCTGTTAAAATGGAGCAGAGTCAGATTCAGACACCTGCCCCTGATGTCATTCAGAGACTGCTCCCATTGACTCCAGTAAGAGTTGTGTGAGTGAGGAGTGCAATATTAGGCCCAGAGTCTATTGATTTGAGGATTGTCTTTTATTCTCAGCTGTGGTTGACTACAATCTCTTCTGCTTTTCTATATGTTAAATGCATAGTTACTGAAAATATTCACATGGATTTTCTTTGTAATTTCACTAATATTTCAAAAAATTAAGGCCCTAATCCTGCAACTGGCCCAATGTTGAGCCAGTTGCAAGACCAAGGCCTCAGACTCTCAGCTAACTTGGTTATTGTTCGTTTGGGATTTTTCAGTTGTCTTTTGGACTTTAATTATATATAAACCTCATCAGTGCTCATTTGTTCTAATCATATTGGCCATCCATATTGTATGCGAAGTTAAGAATGCCATCTAGTGGTAGTTTGTCTGAATAGTGGCTTGCCTGTCAAAGAAATGCCTGCTTTCTTAATTAAAAAGCCGAACTGTTACCACTAACACTGCACAGAGAATTCACTTTCCAGAAACAGATAATATGTGACATTTTCTATAAGAAATTATTGTGTGAAGAATAGAGCAATATTAATACTGGGACCAATAACAAGGCTGTCTCTTCCACATGGTTTCATATTGTGTAGTCTTGGTCAAAATATATTCATGAAAAAATAATTTAATGAAAATAGAATTTGTTAAAAATCAAAATTTTAACAAAACTTATTTTTGTTGGGAAACTGCGCACCAAAGCCTACAAGATATCTGGGTAAATAATCAGGTTTGGGTACAAGTTTTTGTTTAAAAAAAAGATTTTGTTCCCAAAAAATATATTTTTAGAAAATGAATCTTTTTGGTTTTGTTTTTCATTACAAACACCAAAGTATTTCCAGGGGAAATTTCAATAAAAACAAAATTAAAAAATTACAGTTTCCAATGAAAAAAATAATTGGCATTTTTTGACCGACTGTAGGTCTTGTCATTTTTTAAACACAAAAGGATTTTGAAAAATTCTAGACATGTTAGCTTTTTTTATTTTTAAATATAACACAAATTTTGTCATTGTCAGTACAATGGCTGCAAACTATAAGCAATATCAGAGCAATGGCTGGTAGAAGTCTCTAATGTCCCATAATTAAAGGAATTTCAGATGAGCCATTGTGACAGAGTGCAGGGACTGAGTACTTATTGAATTCCAGAGGTGGGCGGACACAAGCTTGCCCTTGTCTGAAGCCCTCCCCCCAACCTAAGGGGAGAAGTGACTAAACCCAAGGCCCAAATGATTTTGGGGTACCATAAGAAAACAGTGACAGGAGCGAAGTTTTGGGGCCATAAACAAGGAACTGGAAGGGGACAGGGAACAAAGAACCCTGGACAGTGCCCGCTGCTCCTCAAAAGTGTCTGAGGATCCCAGAGAAACTCTTCCTGGCTGCAGAAATAGGCCCCAAAGTCACACAGCACCTCCCCATCCAGCATCCTCTTCCTGGTTTTATAGATAGCCCCTTTGGCCAGTTATGGTGACCAGGTGTCCGTTTTTTTACTAGAACACCTGGTTGAAAAAGGATCCTGGTGGCTCCAATCAGCACCGCTGACTGGGCCGTTGACTTGCGCATTATCATGCAGTTTATGCAGAACCAGAAGCTGAAAAACCAGGCGAGGCAGCGACGGCAGTGCGGTGACGAGAGCAATGAGGACATGGACACAAACTTCTCTCAAAGTGCGGGCTCCAGCAATGTGAACATCATGGTGTTAATGGGGCAGGTTCATGCCTTGGAACACCGATTCTGGGCCTGGGAAACAAGCACACACTGGTGGGACCACATAGTATTGCAGGTCTGGGATGATTCCCAGTGGCTCCGAAACTTTCGCAGGCGTAAGGGCACTTTCATGGAACTTTGTGTCTTGCTTTCCCCTGCCCTGAACCACAAGAATACCAAGATGAGAGCAGCTCTCACAGTTCACAAGCGAGTGGTGATAGCCCTCTGGAAGCTTGCAATGCCAGACAGCTACCGGTTAGTCGGGAATCAATTTGGAGTGGGCAAATCTACTGTGAGGGTTGCTGTCATGCAAGTAGCCAATGCAATCACTGAGCTGCTGCTATCAAAGGTAGTGACTCTGGGAAATGTTCAGGTCATAGTAGATGGCTTTGCTGCAATGGGATTCCCTAACTGTGATGGGGCGATAGACAGAACCCATATCCTTATCTTGGGACCGGACCACGAAGGCAGCCCGTACATATACCGCAAGCGGTACTTTTCAATGGTGCTGCAAGCACTAGTGGATCACAAGGGATGTTTCACCAACATCAACGTGGGATGGCCAGGAAAGGTTCATAACGCTTGCGTCTTCAGGAACTCTGGTCTGTTTAAACTGCTGCAGGAAGGGATTTACTTCCCAAACCAGAAAATAACTGTTGGGGATGTTGAAATGTCTATAGTTATCCTTGGGGACCGAGCCTACCACTTAATGCCCTGGCTCATGAAGCCGTATACAGGTACCCTGGACAGTCATAAGGAGCTGTTCAACTATAGGCTGAGCAAGTGCGGAATGGTGGTGGAGTGTGCATTTGGACGTTTGAAGGGGCACTGGCGCAGTATACTGACTCGCTCAGACCACAGCAAAATCCATATCCTCATTCTTACTGCTGCTTGCTGTGTGCTCCACAATCTCTGTGAGAGTAAGAGGGGGACGTTTATGTCAGGGTGGGAGGTTGAGGCAAATCGCCTGGCCGCTGATTATGCACAGCCAGACACCAGGGCAATTAGAAGAGCACATCAGGAAGCGCTGTGCATCAGAGAAGTTTTGAAAACCAGTTTCATGACTGGCCATGGTACCGTGTGACAATTCTATTTGTTTCTCCTTGATGAAAACCCTGTTGGTTGACTCTAATTCTCTGTAAGCCAACTGCCCTCCCCCCTTCAATCACAGCTTGGAAATAAAGTCACTATCATTTAAAAACCATGTATTCTTTATTAATTGATTATAAAAATAGGGAGATAACTCACAAGGTAGCCCAGGTGGGGTGTGGGAGGAGGGGAGGAAGGAAGGAAAAGGCCACTTCAAAACGTGTTGAATGACAGCCTTCTGTCCACTGGGGTGGAGTGTTTGGGTGCCTGGAGCCGCCTCCCCCCCCTCACGTTCTTGGGCGTCTGGGTGAGAAGGCGGCTATGAAACTTAGGGAGGAGGGAGGGCAGTTAAATAGAGGCTGCAACTGCAGTCTCTCCAGCTGACGTTCCTGAACCTCCACCAGACACCAGATCATGTCTGTTTGTTCCCGCAGTAGCTCCAGCATTGCATCCTGCCTCCTCTGATCTTCCTGCAACCACCTCTCCTCACATTCACTAGCTGCTTTCCTGTCCTGTGCTATTGTGTCCCTCCACACTTTCTGCTGAGCTCTTTCAGTGCGGGATGCCTGCATGAGCTCAGAGAACATTTCATCGCGTGTGCATTTTTTTCACAGCCTTATCTGAGATCGTCTTTGGGATGGAGAAGGGAGGCTTGAAACATTTGCAGCTGCGGGAGGGAAAAAAGGGAGAGAAGTATTTAAAAAGATATATTTTACAGAACAATGAGTATACTCTTTAATGCTGAACAACATTATTCACATTACATAGCACATGTGATTTCAGTACAAGGTCATTTTTTTGCATCTTATATTGAGTGTTAGAGATCAAACATGCTGGGCAACAGAATTTGGCTTGCAGGTGGCCTTGGTAAGCCATAGTCTTTCGGCTTCTGCAACCTTCATAACAGCAGCACCCTCCTTTCCCATACCAAGCAAAGCCCGTTGAGTTGTCCATTTAGGGCTGTGGTTTTCATGTTAACGTGCAGCAGCAGAAACCAAACTAACTCCACCCATCCTTTTCTCTTGGATGATCTCTTTACCCCTCCCCCCACTGTGTGGCTGATATCAGGGAAGATCCCTGCTAGCCAAACGTGAACAGCTCAGCGTGAAGCCCCCCCCCATCCTTTTCTCTGCGATGATCGTTTTAATCATCCCCCAACCTCATGGCTGGTATCAGGGAAGATCCCTGCTAGCCAAACACGAACAGCTCAGTGCCAATGCCCCCCGTACCCCCTCCCACTTGGCTAACTGTGGGGAGGATTTCTTTTCAGCCAGAGGCTAACAGCCCAGTAGGAATGGCCACCTATGAAAGTCCTCTTAATTAAATTCCTGTATTTCGACCAGGTTACCATGAATGATATCACTCTCCTGAGGATAACACAGCAAGATAAAGAACAGATGTTACTTGAATGCCAGAAAACACTGGGACCATATGCTGACAGGCTTTGTCATGCAATGATACCAGATTACTTGCTACTAGCATGGCATGGTAAAGTGGCCTACCATGGAGGACGGAATAAGGCTGCTCTCCCCAGAAACCTTCTGCAAAGGCTTTTGGAGTACCTCCAGGAGAGCTTCACGGAGATGTCCCTGGAGGATTTCCGCTCCATCCCCAGACATGTTAACAGACTTTTCCAGTAGCTGTAATGGCCATGAATGCATCCCAAGTCCTCAGGGCAAATTAGTAATTAAAAAACGCTTGCTTTTAAACCATGTTTTATATTTACAAAGGTACACTCACCAGAGGTCCCTTCTACGGCTTCATGATCTGGGATACCGCCTGGGAGGGTTGGGAGGATATTTCAATCAGGGTGAGAAAAAGATCCTGGCTGTCGGGGAGATGTGTTGTGTGCTCTCCTCAACCTCGTCCTCCTCTTCCTCATCTTCCCCATCCGCAAAATCCTCAGGCATGGCTACTGAGAGTACCCCATCATTGGAGTCCACGGACAGGGGTGGGGTAGTGGTGGCAGCCCCCTCCTAGAACTGCCTGCAGCTCAGCGTAGAAGCGGCATGTCTGCAGCTCTGTCCTGGAGCATCCATTTGATCCTTTGGCTTTCTGGTACACTTGTCTCAGCTCCTTAAGTTTCATGTGGCACTGTGTTGAGTCCCTGTTGTGGCCTCTGTCCATCATGGCCTTGGAGATTTTTTCAAATATTTTGGCATTTTGTCTTTTGGAACGGAGTTCTGATAGCACGGATTCGCCCCCCCTTACAGCGATCAGATCCAGTACCTTTTGTATGGTCCATGCTGGAGCTCTTTTTCGATTCTGGGACTGCATGGTCACCTGTGCTGATGAGCTCTGCGTGGTCACCTGTTCTGATCAGCTCTCCACACTGGGCAAACAGGAAATGAAATTCAAAAGTTCGCAGGGCTTTTCTTGTCTACTTGGCCAGTGCTTCCGAGTTCAGATTGCTGTCGAGAGCGGTCACAATTGTGCACTGTGGGATAGCTCCCGGAGGCCAATACCATCTAATTGTGTCCATACTAACCCTAATTTGAACCGTCAATGTCGATTTCAGCGCTACTCCCCTCATCAGGGAGGATTACAGACATCGATTTTAAGATCCCTTTATGTTGACAAAAATGGCTTAATTGTGTGGACGGGTGCAGGGTTAATTCAATTTAACACTGCTAAATTCGACCTAAACTTGTAGTGTAGACCAGGCCTAAGCATAGGAACCTTTCAGATGAAATTAAGGAGTGATTGGTGAATGTTAAGAAACAACCCTGACCCTAAAAATGTTTGAGTCATCTACTGTTTTTCTGACTTGTCATGATTTAGATCTTTTGTGAAAGATCTCTGCCAAGAGGAAATAAGAATTATCTGCAATTCTTTATACATAATTATTTCTCAGCATACTCTGTGAGATAGCTAAGTATTAACATGGTTTTACAGATGGCTAAAGTGAAGAACAACATTTTCAAACTTGGTTGCCCACAGCTGGACACCTAAATCCTTTCTTAAACAAGTGGTCCAATTCCCTTCCCTGCAATCAAAAAAGAGCTTCCAGTTTATTTGGTTATTTATAAGTTACTCTACAAGCAGCAAAAAAGAGTTATCCCTTTTAATGCTTAGATTGTGAGACCTTTGAAGCAGGGATGGTCTTTTTGTTCTGTTTGTACAGGACCTAGCACAATGAGGGCCCAGTCCATATTTGGGGCTCCTAACCACTATGGTAACATAAATAATTAATAGCAGAACAGATAGAATACATGGCCCAACATCTGACCACGACAGATCCTGCATGTGAATTTCTTTGAATATGTCTACACTGTAAAAACACACACTGTGGCAGTATGTCTCAGAACCTGAGTCAACTGACTCCAGCTCACACTATGAGGCTAAAGATTACAATTTAGACATTTCTTCTTAGGCTACAGACCAGACTCTGAAACCCAGCTAGGGGAATGGGTGTCAGAGCCCGGGTTGCAACCTGAACGAGAATGTCTACACTCTGATTGTAGCCCCATACCATGAATCACCTGAGCAGAGTCATTTGGCCTGCGCTCTGAGACTTATTGCCTTTTCTTGGGGCAGGGCAGCATAGGCGCACTCTTTGAGGTCAGAGATGCATATGTGCAAAGCACATGCTGCAGCAACATTTTGAAACCACGAGATGGCAGTATATCACATTGGGTTGAATATTCTATTTATCTTCCAAGTGTACAAGGGTACATATTGAGGAATACTCTAATGTTAATGTAAAGCACTCTTCTGTAATAAGCTATTACATGTACATAATCTTTTGCTGTTTGTAATATGAATGCCAGTATGTGAGTATTTTATCATTTGATTTATTGCTGAGGAACAAGAGATTTAATAACAAGCTGTTTATTTTCTTTTGTTCTGTTTGTCAGTTTTCAGCCACTAGATTGAGAGTCCACAATTTCTTCTGACTTTAGAATCATTCAATTAATAATTTCAGTGAAAATGCCTCACTCAGCAGCTCCCTTGCAGGCAGCTAGTGGCAAGTATTCCATATGCAAAATGGGAGCTGCTTTGATTAGGCAGAGTTCACAGGGCTTGTTTTTGTGAGGACAAGAATCAGGTTTTCAGGGCTTGTACTCATGAAGGCTGAAATCATAAGTCATTTCCTGAAATACATGCTTCAAGTTCTTACTAGTGAACTTATATTATTTAATGATGGAGGGGACTGGGGGATGAGCCAAGGAAGGTGATAAACCTTACACAGTAACCATCTCTCCTATATGCCCATTGTATCCGACAATGTAGAAGCGTGACTCACTACTGGCATGTCCATGCTCATGGGATGGCTGGATGCTCAGCTAGCATCCCCTACTGACAGCCGCTTCAACCCTGTGTTATCTGCCTCTTCTCATTAGCTCTTCATCCAGGTCATTTAGAGTCACCCCTGTACCAGAGGAGCACAAAATCCCAACAAACAATAATCCCTATGGCTTTAAACCAGGTCCCAGCATGGTAATCCTTCAACCACTGGCTGCAGAATCTTCACACCACCGTTTTTGCCAGTAGGGGATCAAGGCTCCCCATCTTCTTAGGGACCCAGCTCATGCACTTAGCATTTAGCATGCAAGGTCTATCTGCTCAGACCCCCTTCTTCCTCCTTGTGAGACTTCCTACCTCAGCCATTTGTCCACCTTCCCAACAGCCCCCTTTCCAGGCTCACTATGTAGCAACACTCCTGTCAAACTTCATAAGGTCTCAGCCTTCACCCTTCCTTCAGGGCTACAACTTAAAGGATTTCCTTTAGAGTTCTCCAATAAGTCCCCAACCAAAAGTGTAAATGTAAATAACTTCTGCTCTCCCCAGGTTTGAACTTTAACCCTTCCCAAGTACTCTGCTCCTTAGTTGAACACAGGGCCACCCAGAGGATTCAGGGGGCCTTGGGCAAAGCAATTTTGGGGGCTCCTTCCATAAAAAAATGTCGCAATACTGTAGAATACTATATTCTTGTGAGGGCCCCTGTGGGGCCCGGGGTCTGGGGCAAATTGCCCCACTTGCCCTCCCCCTGGGCAGCCTTGGATGAACATCAGCATCCTCAGACTGCCTTCCCAGAATCTTGCCCTTATTTTGAGACCCACCACAAGAGCTAACTCCCCTCCTCTGGCTTTTTCTCAATTCACTTGATTGCTATCAGACCATCTGCAGAGAGCAGAGACACCCAAGCTTCCCCTTTCCTGGGTCTGTCCCTTTATGCTCAGCTCCTCCCACAGTGGGCTTCATGTTCAGATAGGGCTGGCCCACCCTCCAGGTGCACTAACTGCTCTCTGTCTCCAGTTTACTCTATGTGGGGTATGTACATACAAGGATGCATATCAAAAGCTAAAGACCTTTCTGTCATCTAGTCTATCTGACTCTAAATGCATGACTGTCCCTTGCAGTACATTTGCCAGTGTTTTTTTTATATATATATGATATACCCATCTCCTAGAACTGGAAGGGACCTTGAAAGGTCATCAAGTCCAGCCCCCTGCCTTCACTAGGCAGGACCAAGTACTGATATTTTGTGCTAGCTCTCTAAGTGGCCCCCTCAAGGATTGAACTCACAAGCCTGCATTTAGCAGGCCAATGCTCAAACCACTGAACTATCCCTCTCCCTTCTCTAGTCTCATTTTAAATATCCCACATGATGAGGCTTCGTCTATCCCTTTCCTCGGGAGATAGTTTCAGTGAGATCTATTAGGCTGGGGAACAAAGTTTTCCCTTTCTTAATTTATCACAACTTCTGTCAGAGTTTCAACCACACTAAATAACTCTTCTCCTTCCTTGGTATTTTGGTATTGCTAACTCCAAGCTTTCAAAAATGAGCCAGGCCCCCCAGAATCATGAGATTGGTTTAAAAATCGAGAGACCTTAAAAAAAATTGAGATCCTTTTTACTTCTGTTTTTTGAGCCTTTTTGGTATACATTTCCAAGCCTTTCTCTACAATCACAAGGACTGAAAAAATGCTTAAAAAAAGAATACTGTGATTCTCACTAAATAAAATGACCCTAGGAGCTAGGGCTTTAAGAAAACACCAATAATGAAAGACTCTCAATAATATTACAAGAGCTGGCAACACTGTATCTACAACTGTTATAGGTCTCTGTTAGACAATTAGCATTTTCCCCATTTGTCTTTGCTTAGTCAAGCCACATATATTTAGCTTTTTAACTTTCTCTTTCTGTTACCCATTGGGGAAAATTTTGAGCCATGGGTGCAATGGTTGTGATTTCAAACCCCAGTATTGGCATGCATAAGAGCACATTTTGGCTAACTGAGCACTTAACTATCTCTGTGCATGGAACTATTCAATTTTCATATGCAAATACCATGTTGCATGCACAGAGATGTTTTCATATGCATTTTTGTCGGATTAGGCACTGGACCCCAGGTGAAAAATTAGGCCCTTTATATCTTGTAAGTAGGGACCCAGTCTAGAACGCTTTGAGTGTAACAGAAGGGCTCTGACTTGAGTGGGCTCATCTTTATTTAATACTAAAATCAATATGATTTTGTTGTAGTTGTACTAAGACAAACTTCCCTATTTTGAGCCTCTGCTATTTTGGTCAGGAGAAGGAATTGAAAGATGTTTATAGATTGAGAGCGTTGCACAGTCTTAAACTTGCATTTGGCAGCAGATATTTTCAGCTTTGAACATGAACAATTAGCAAATGTCTAAGGCATCATTGTTGGAATTCAGCTGGCACAAGACCTAACAGGGACAAAATAGGCCAGCTTCATTTAGTCTCTGATTACCGGTTGGATACTTCAGATGGAATCCACAAAGGGACTTAGGCATTGCAATGCTGAGCATCACAGCACCTAACTGTTAGGCACCTAGAAAATCACAGAAACAACTATAGGATCCACAAAGCCCAGTTAGGCACCTAGACTCCTAGCCAATAAATGCGGAGCGATAGGCATCTAAGAACATAATCCAAAAAAGCCAGCAGAATAGGTGGGGAGCTGCCTAAATTAGCCCAAGGGAGATGCAGATGAGACAGGTGCCCAAGACTGGGCTGTGGTTAGGTATGTAGCTCTGCATAGCCATCCATGAGTAGAAGCCAGACACCTGAAGTCAGATTAAATCATTTGTTGTGGGATCCAGTTAGGTACTCCACATAGAAGGAGGAGAAAGTGCTGCCACTCAACTTATACTTTTAGCCCAGTGATCAGAGCAATCATCTAAGATAGGGAAGGACCCTGATTCAGTTCCCTCCACTCTGTCAGAATGGGAGAAAGGATCTGAACAGGAGAGTGCTCTAACCACTGAGCCAGGGAGCATTCTAATGCATGGCTCCCTCAGTCTCTGATGTTGATGTTGTTGCATGGTGAATAACTAATAAAAGAGTCACTGGATCAGGGAGACTGGATCCCAGGTCTCCCACTTGTGCCCTTACTAGGGTGACCAGATGTCCGGTTTTCAACTGGAGCACCCGGCTGAAAAGGGATCCTGGCAGCTCCAGTCAGCACTGCAGTGCCGCATAGCAGGGTTGGCAGGCTCCCTGCTAGTCTCTGTGACACATGGCTCCCAGGAAGCAGCTGGCATGTCCCCATTCTGGCTCCTACACATAGGGGTAGCCAGGGGACTCTGCATGCCACCCCCACAACTCCCATTGACCATGGTTCCCAGCCAATGGGAGCTGCGGGGGTGGTGCCTGCAGATGGGACAGCATACAGAGTTGTCTGGCAACGCCTCCACGTAGGCACCAGAGGGGGGACATGTCACTGCTTCTGGGAACAGCTTGAGGCAAGCACTGCCCAGATCCTGACCCCCAACCCCCTGCTCTCATCCCTTTCCTGCCCTCCAACCCCCTTGATCCCAGCTCAGAGCACCCTCCTGTACCCCAAACCCTTCATCCCCACCCCAGAGCCCACATCCCCAGTCAGAGCCCTCACTCCCCCGCCCAGCCCTTATCCCCTTCGTGCCCTCCAAATCCCTTACTCCCAGCCCAGAGCACCCTCCTACACCCCAAACTTCTCATCCCTAGCCCCACTCCAGAATCCTCAGCCAGAGCCCTCACACCCCCTGCCCCTCCAACCCCCCGCCCAGAGCCCCCTCCTGCACCTTGAACCCCTCATTTCTGGCCCTACCCTGCAACCTGTACCCCCAGCTCAGAGTCCATATATCCACCCACACCCCAACCCGCTGCCTCAGCCCAGACCCCCTCATACTCTGAACACCTCATCTCCACCCCCAGCCTCTTCCTGCACTCCAAACCCCTCATCCTTGGCACCACCCCAGAACCTGCACCCCCAGCCAGAGCCCTCACCCCCTCTTACATCCCAACCCACTGCTTCAGCCTGTAGCCCCCTCCTGCATTCTGAACTCTTCATTTCTGGCCCCAGCCAGAGCCCTTCCTCCCACATCGCAGCCCCCTGAGCCAGCCTGGTGAAAATGAGCAAGAGAGTGAGGGTGAGGAATGGAGTGAGCAGGAGGCAGGGCTCTGGAGAAGGAGCAGGGAATGGGACAGGGCAAGTGTGCTCGGTTTTGTGTGAGTAGAAAGTTGGCAACCCTAGCCCTAACCCCACTGGATTACAGAGTCATTCTCACTCGCTCTCTAACCCTTTGAGGATAAATATAACTGTCATTGGACCAGCAGCAGAGAAAGCAAGAGCATGTAAGAGTGTAAGAATGAATCTGTAGTCCAGTGATTGAGGCATATTCAAGTATATTTATCAGCTTGTTCTGATTTGTTGGTTTCTCCCATAGCTGGAAGTAGAGATGGCAACTGTTTGCAGCTGAAGCACAGAATCCCAGAAACTGTGTTACAATGAAAGGAAAATGAGGGAGTATCCCTCCCTATGGATGAGACTTGGCAGTTCTGTTTATTTTACCATAGAAAAGAACTGTCTGAGGCAAAGCTCTGTTGTTCCATAGGCTGCTCTGTGTTTGCTTATGTGGTAATGGTAGAAAGAAATCAAAGGGCATAAGGAAAGGGTGCAGTTCATGCTCGCTAGAGGAGTTCCTTCTGCTCTCTAATTAGTTGGCAGCACAGCCAAGGTGCTGCGCAGTGTGTGGGGGAAGGGAGGGAAAGTGCTTGTACTTGTTCACATTCTTTCTGCTGTCCTTGCCACTGTTATATTCTGTGGGCTCCAAGAAAGTTAGATTCCTCCAGGCCTTCACCACACATTGAATGGCGCAGAAAGAAAGTTTGTAAATGGCTAAAGTGTGGGGATGTAATTATTGCTTTTCTATTTCACTGAACTGAGGGATCAAGCTGGAAATTTAATGTGAGTACAACTTTTATTTTTAACATGGTTCAGGTTTAGAAGCTGGATACATTGTTCTGCTGCCCCTTAAGGCATTGTCTACACTGGAAATATGCAAACTAGTATTCCAGCACCAATGGAGCTGCACCAGTGCTAGCAATCATGTAAGCACTAGTGTGATCTGGGTGCTGGCATTTTTATTGTTTTATCATGAAAACTTGTTGTGACCAGGGTAGTGCCTTGTCTGCATAGCACTCAGCACTAGCTGAACTGCACATTGCCAGAATAAGGGTATACATTTTTCTGGTGCAGTGCAGACACACTCTTAATGGAAAGATGTGAAAATTAAGCAGAACTGAGCAAAAGGAGAGGGAGAACAGGGCAAAAAGAAAGGATTAAGAAACCAGGCAATTTTGAAATACCTTGGAAAGATAATGGGGATTGGAAACTACTGCAGGTTGAAAAGAGTAATAAGCTTAATGTCTTGGAGTAGTTGTTGGAAATGAATCCAGGATAACATTAAGGCTTACGGAGGCTGCTGTCTCTTTAAATGGAATGACCTTGCAAGATGCACTGAAACAGGAAGAGTTTCTTAAAAGCAAACAATGAAGGATCAGAGAAGTGGGAAGAGGGAGAGCATTCTATATAGCTACAAATAGGACAGTGTAGCTTCTCCTTTTGGTACTTTCTTCAGCTTTTACTGTATGACACAGATTTTAGTTAGAAGGTTTATCGTGGTGAAGTCCCCTTTCCTAAGAACAAGCCAGCAGAAAAAAAGAAGGGAAACCAAAAAAGGAGGAACTTTATATCCTAAAGCAGACATTGTCTGCTGGAGTCTGGTGAGTGGAAAAAAAATCCTATTTTTAACAACATTAAATGAAGGAAAAACTAGAGTGGGTTCTCAATAAACAGAAGTTAGCAATAAAATGTTGACAAGTGTGCAGCAATTACAGACTTAAAAATCCGGATGAGGATATGCATAAGCAATGCAGTTTTTAATCTTAAAACGCTATATTTGTTAGCACCAGGTGTTATGCTGATTTTTCTCTCTGACTCCACAGAGTTAATGGCTAATAATTCAATTTTTCATACAAATAATGTAAATTTTCAAATCTCCAAAGAGTCTGTGAGATAATATAATAAATTGAGAAACTACTCTCAACCTATTCTTTAAAAAAAATCATATTTGTTATAGCAGTAAACACCCAGAGCATATGCACTTTCCTCCTGTATCATGTTTCAAGGGATCTTTAAGACAGTGGGGCCAATCCTATAAGATGTGAATTGCTGCTTGGGAAGCACTAAGCATCCTTAGTTCTAAATGTCACTGGAAGTTGAGAATGTTCACTACCTTCCAGATGGTGCTCATGACCATGCAGGATTGGGCCCTAGAGCAGACTGAGTGGATGTTAGGTGATTTTGGTGAGGTTTGCTTTGTTAAAATCCTGATCCTCTTGAAGTCCAGGGGAGTTTGCCAATGCTTTCAGTGGAGCCAGGATTTCACCCTATATTTTTAAAAGGAGAGGAAGTTAGGGTTTGCAAGATCAGACCCTTATTATAAGAGTAACCTTACATAATGGGGATACATCCATGAGCAAAGGTTACGTACAGCAATAAGGATGTGCTCCACAGGGCTTACAGCAATCTTTAGAGTTGTATTGTAGTCTTATTAGGAAGAGGATCATCATTTTCTTGTGGTATTGTGAAATGTACAAGCGGAATCCTGTAGTCAGGGAGCTGTGCTAGCGACATCAAAGGACTGTTTTGCACAAGTAAGGGCTTGATTCCAACTGGATTGCTGTGTTCTGCAGTGTGTGTATACAGAATGTATTCTTGTCACATGGGACCATATATTCTTACATAATAGATCTGATGAAAAAATTAAAAAAAACAAATACAATGTAACATGGGCAGAGGAAAGCAGAAATAGCACATTCAACAGAAGTTGTGTTGCGCTTAGCAGAATGGTACTTCTGTTAGGCTGGCAGCAAACACAGGCTCAGATTCTGCAGTAGGATCTTTGTGGTCAGATCCTTGCAATTACATGAAGTCCCACTCAATTTAATGGAGCTGTGCTTGGGTTCAAGGGTCCCCCACCATATCTGTTTAAAGGAGTAGGACTGTAGGTGTGTGGTCTACTTATGGTAGATTTTAAATTAGTCCATAATCCAACAATATATAATATTTAGCTATATCACATGGTGGGAATATGGGCAATGGAAGAATTTAAAAACTCAATGCAAAAATCTGTTAATGGTTCATACAATGTATCAATACGTTAATTGAACCAATGGTCATAATGGGTCAAGTTCTCCTTTATAGCAGTGTAAACACAGAAGTATTCCATTGAATTAGGCCTGTAATAAGATCTATGAGAGCTTATTCTTGTTTAACTTCAAGAAAATCAGAGCTTTCATGGAGCAACAAGAGAGAGAAAGATTTAAAATATTATTGTAAAACAATTTGGCAGCAGAACATAGGTATAGAAGCTGTACCTGTAACTTAATTTGCTTTTTGAAAGAACAGGAGTACTTGTGGCACCTTAGAGACTAACAAATTTGATAGTTTCTAAAGTGCCACAAATACTCTTGTTCTTTTTGCGAATACAGATTAACATGGCTGCTACTCTGAAACCTTTTTGAAAGACTTATTTGTATTATAAAAAACAAACAAACAAACCCACTACAACTTTGTCTAACATGTTTAAACAAATTTATTTTTAATATAGTATCTCTTCAAATGAACTAACTGAATATTCTATAGAAACTGACCATTTATTGGTAGTCTTTCAAAAAGACTTTTAAAAAAAGAATGTTCTGTTGTATTGAGAACAAGAATCAAAAAGATATGACTTCAGAATACCTATCCTAATAAAGCATTGGAAACACTCTAAATTGGAAAGTGTTTAAATGGACAAAATTCTGCCCTGAGGTCTATCTGTGACTTTATTTAGCCCCTGATTCTACAAAGCATTATGTATTTTAATCAATCCCTAATCAGTATGGCACACAAGCACATGGTAACTAAGTGCATGAGCAATCAAACCAATGGGACTACTTGTGTTTAAAGTGAGGCAGGTGCTTAAGCACCTTACTGAATCTGGACCTAAAATCATTGTGGATACATGGGTCTACCTAATTGCATGATTTGGTCTGATATACTTGCAAGATCACAAATGTTCTTATCTCTATCACTAGTAACATCACTGGTTAGTCAGATGAATTTTATTTAAAGATAAAAGTTACCACTTCTGCATTTTATTTGCCCTTTCTGGTGCTCTTAACTTAGGTTTTGACTATTTAGTTTCACTTTCATTTATCTGTTTCTTAGTAGCATCTTTTTCCAATCCTGATGCAGTTAGGACAATGCTGCAATGTTTGGGTTCCAAAAGGGGATGTTTAAAGAAACATTCTTAGTTTAAAAGACTAAGTGTAAATAAATCTTACTAATACATTAGAATATTGGAAATGGAAAAATGTTAAAAATCCAATATACCCATCACTGACTTGCTTTTTATATTTCTCTCAACTTGGAAAGAGAGAATTTAGTCAGTTTCACTACTGGATTCTTAAGATTGAGGTTTCAAAGACTACAAAGAAGTGTTTATTTTTTGTTTGTAAAAACAGCTGTTTTAAGAGTGATATTTAAAGTGTTGGAACATTTCAATTGGTGTTAGGTTTTATTAAAAATCCCCCTGTGACAAGGTGACCTCTTCTGAAGCATCCTCCAGCATCAGGTTGCAGCAGAACAGGCACCCCTACTTCAGCATTCGTCCATCAGAGACCCTAGTACACCACACAAGTTTCTCTGATTCACTAATCCCCTCCAGGGGCAGGCAGGGGACAATTTACTAAAACCTAAATGAAATAATCTATAGCAAAAGCCCCAAGCAGTCCATTTCTCACACCCAGTGATATAGTTAGTAAAATCCTATAGGCTCTAGTAGTCCATCCCCATAACACATACCACACAGGGGCTCTTCTTCAGTCATCTCCTGTCCTTTTACCACAACAGTCACCCTAGCCCTTCTAGCTAAAGTTAAACCCTACTATTCTTTGGAGGAATCCCCAGAGCCTCTCTGCTGGGAGTTCATCCTCACTAAGGTAGCATCCCTCACTTCCCCTAACCTTCTCATTGGTCATCTGGGCCCAGCTGCCCAGGCATGGAGACACCAGTAAGACCCTCTGCTGTTCCCTGGCCTTTCACCTTCTGGCTTAGAAGTCACAAGCAAGTCCCTCTGGCCTTCAACCCTCTCCAGTCCTGGGTCTTTGGCTTGGGAATTCACCCCTCTTGTTACTTACCTACCTTCAGGAGCTACCTAAAGCTTCCTTCACAGACCCTAGCAACTCTCACCTGTCCTGACAGACCTTTCAAGGACCTCCTATTTCTAGGACCTAGGTGCCCTCTCTTAAGCTTCACTTAGGAGGCAGCTGGTGAATCACTGGCACACTGGCTTCTTCCTTCTTTAGGGATGGTACCACTCTGACACCTTGATTTTACAAAATTTTAATTTTGGGCCAAGTTTAAATAAGTGTTTAAAAAAAAAACACACCCCGTTTTCATTGAAATAAAAAAGTTCACACATTTCCAGTCAGACTTTAAACAACAAAAACAAAGTTTAAACAAAACCTAATTTTTTGGAATGTGATTGAATTTAATTTTTTCAACAAGGTAGTGCTACTGTATGGGAGAGGTGGATTAAATGTTTTAGATAATTTAAAATTATCAAATTGTGTTGTAGTGTACATAGCATAGGTGAGAGTACTTGATTATAAGTCTGTCTTACTTTACAGTAAATGTTTATGTACATACTTTATCAAAATGATTATAACTGGTACTGTATGTGTTCATTTTTCTTTTGTAGATAGAACAATGAGAGATCCCCTTCCCAGCTGGGCCTGCTTGTCTTACAGCCTGTTCAGTTTCTCCTTGCTTTGTGTAACAGCTGAGAACCAATGTAAGATCAGAAATCAAGTGGCTGACTGCAGTCATCTAAAGCTGAAACAAATTCCTTCAGATCTCCCAATTAATATAACAGCGTTGGACATTTCTCATAACCAGCTAAATAAACTACCACCTGCAAATTTAACTAAGTACAGCCAGCTTATTTACTTGGATGCAGGATCCAACACCCTCTCTAAACTTCAGCCAGAACTGTGCCAAACTTTGCCCCTACTGAAAGTTTTGAAGCTGCAACATAATCAGTTGCATGAGCTCACTGACAGTGTTTTTGCTTCCTGTTCCAGCCTGACTGAGCTCAATTTAGGGTACAACATAATAGAGATCAAAAGCAATCCTTTCAAAAACCTGAAGGTAAGATATATAAAAATATTTCTTCTCTTCCCTTTTAGAAAATGAAAAGCAATTACTGAATTAGAATCCAGTGCATCTCCAGAGCAGGTCATGGTCCCTCATCTGGGAAGGTCCAATACGCTTAAAATCCAATTTTTAATTTTTATATTTTTGTCAACTAATACTGATGTTTATTTTTAAGTGTTTTATTATTTTTATCAGTTTGAATGTTCACAGCTATGGGAAATTATGGGTGAGGCCAGACAATTATTTAATGGCAGTAGATGTTGATATTCAAAAAATTTAAACTTTATAACTGTTAAAACACAAGTTGTTAACATCATATGTCAAAATATACAAGGTAAATAATCTTAAATCAAACTCGAGCAGCATTATTCTTACTTTGTGTATCTGTACATTTTTATTATAATTGATGGAACTATTTCACTGTGTGTACAGTGAAATTGATGTTTATCGACATTTACCTATAAATAGCTATACCTTCTAAGCCTAAATATACTCTTCTTCATTCTCTGGAGAAGAAGCAACCTATTGTTACTATTAACTTCTTTAGCCCTTTTATTTTCCCAAAGAATGTTCCAGACAAGGCCCACTGGATTAGAGCAGAATGGGGTCTCTGCCACCTCTGTGGGGTCCTTCCCTCTATCCCCTTCTTCCTCTTCTGAGGCCTCTCTGTATACAGGGTCCATGGTCTGTGACAGGGGAAGAGTGGCAAGTGGGTAGCTCTGGAGAGGTGGGTGAGGTGGATACAGAGTTTGAGGTTCCATATCATTCCCTCTCAGCCCCTGTGGAAATAAGAGAAGATAATACAACCTGAGGAAAACGAAAAATCAGATAGGAAAAACAGCAAAATGTAGAATGACTTAAAATCTCCTAAATTTACTGCAAGTTTTTCTCCTTTTTGGCCAAGTCTAGACAGTAGTATGTTTTGTGTGTCAACTTTTCATATTCCAAGCACACACATTTGTGACTTTCTTTATCAAGCTGAGAGGTACATTCTTTCCTTTTTCAGGCCTGTATGAGCTTTTGAGGCCTATATGAATTTGTAGCTGCTAGCCAACATTTTCATCTGCTTAGAATTTGTCAGCATTCTTCTGCCTTGAGCGGTTGTCAAAGTAGCCATAGTTTATTTATCAGTAAACCGATCTTCAGCAGCTCAAGTGAGTGTTGTGGTTACCCTGACCAGCTAAGCTCTCTTCTAGCAGTTGGAGAATCACCAGAACACAGAATTGCTGTGGCTGTGCTCCTGGCATTCCCCCATGCTACTTGGTGATTACCCCAGAGTGTGGGGATATATGATTATTTAGATAAGCACTCTAGCCCAGGGGTTGGCAACCTTTCAGAAGTGGTGTGCCGAGTCTTTGCTTATTCACTTTAACTTAAGGTTTCGCATGCCGGTCATACATTTTAATGTTTTTTAGAAGGTCTCTCTACAAGTCTATATTATATAACTAAACTATTGTTGTATGTAAAGTAAACAAGGTTTTCAAAATGTTTAAGAAGCTTAATTTAAAATTGAATTAAAATGCTGATCTTATGCTGCCGGCCCACTCAGCCCGCTGCCGGCCTGGGGTTCCATTCACCTAGTTCGACGGTGGTCTGAGCATGGCCTGCGGGACCTCAGCTGGCAAGAGGCCGGCAGCCAGGACCCCGGGCTGGCAGCAGGCTGAGCGGGGCCAACAGCTGGGACCCCAGACTGGGGATGCAAGTGGGAATGTGTGTGTGGGGGGGGAGTGCAGGAGCTCCCGTTGGGTGCTCAGGGTGGGGGTGGGAATGTGTGTGGGGAGTGCAGGGGTCAGAGAAGAGGGCTGGAGGTGTGGGAGGGGTGCATGGGTCAGGGCAGAGGGCTGGGTGTGTGTGGGGGGTGTCAGGGCAGAGGACTGGGGTGCTCAGGGCAGTGGGCTGGAGGGGATATGCTCCAATTCTACCCCTTTCCCCAGGGTCCATCCCCACCTCTTCTCTGCCTCCTCCGCAGAGCAGCGAGCATGCTGTGACTCTGCTCCTCCTCCCCTTCCCCCTTGCAAGGGCGATCAGCTGATCGGCAGCAGGGAGAGGGAATGGGAGTGGGAGGGGAAGGGGCAGGAAAGCATCACACTGGGGGAAGAAGCAGGGGATGGGGGAGCTTGGCTGCTGGCAAGACCAAGCTTCTGCCTTCTGCCCCTGCAGGAGAGAGTAGTGGGTGGAGGGGCTGAGTGGGGCCGGGACCCTGGCAGGCAGCAAGCAGCAGCGTGCCATTAAAAATTGGCTCGTGTGCCGTCTTTGGCACACGTGCTGCAGGTTGCCAACCCGTGGTCTAGCCTTAGCTAATACTGTGAGGCTGGTAAAATAGTATTATAATTCTCATTTTTTATTTGAGGAAATAGAGCCTCAAAAATATTAACAAGCTTGCCCAAAGATACAAGTTATTAGAATTCAAGTCTAACTGTGAAGACCAATGTTTAATGTACTAACATATAGTGCTTCCCAGTTTACTTTGTCTCTCTGTTTGACCACTTATAAAAATAGGACTGTGGTAATACTTCATTTGTAATCTCAAAGGACATAGCAAAAGGGAGTAATAATTATTAGCTACATTTTACATGTGGGCTAAGTGACACAATAAGGAGAGTTTTGCGAGGGAGTCCTCCAGGTGAAGGATGAGTGATTACGGTTTGGGTAAGTTTGTTGTCTGTAGCGTGTGTGTTTGTGCATGTAGTGTACTTGCTGCTTGACTTAACTATTCCATGTGTCTGTCTGTTTGGGGGACTGTGTACTGACCGTGTGTGTGTGTGATGAGCCTAGCGGCCTGCTAGGCAAAGCTGAGAGCTTCTTAACGAGGCTTTGATTCCTAAGCACTTTAGCACCCATCAACCCTTAACCATGGGGCGGGGCTACTCAGGAAGACCAGGACTTTAAAAAGCCTGCTCCCAAGCGTCCAGAGGAGCCAGTGACCAGGAGCAGCTAACGGAGTTTCACGAGGGAGTTTTTAGAGGAGGAAGTGTGAACTGGGGGGCTAGATATGCTTAACGTTCTTTAAACTTAAAGCCAAGAACCCCCTGATAATAACAAAACAACAACAAAGAAACTAGCTGCAGGAGTAAAAAGATATTAGAGGCACAAGTCTGGGGGCTGTCCAGTTTATTGTACCCAATGCAGCATGTATGATTACCTGCCCTGTGGGCAGGTGGTGTAAGTGTGCATTTGGTGCAAGGAGACCATATATAAGCTTTGGAGACCAGAGTGACTGAACTGGAAGAGCTAAGGGAGACAGAGAGGTATAGAGACAAGACTTTCTGGGACACAGTAGAACGGTCCCACCCCCTAGTCTGACAGCCTCTGTGCTGCGGAGAAGGATGAAAGTCTCAGGGAAGGAGAATATCTAACTGGAGCAGAGGGTAATGATCCCATAGTTGGGACCCTCGTTTCAGATGATGTTGTGGTAGTCTCACACACTGAAGATACCTCTCCATGGCAGGGAACTCCAGTTAATAGGAAGAGACAAGTAATAGTTTTGGGGGATTCAATCATTAGAAACATAGATAACTGGGTTTGAGATGACCGGGAGAACCGCATGGTGACTTGCCTGCCTGGTGCGAAGGTTGCGGATCTCTCAAGGCATCTAGACAGACTTATGTGTAGTGCTGGGAAGGAACTCGTGGTCATGGTACATGTAGTACCAACAACATAGAGAAGGAAAGGAGAGAGGTTCTGGAGGCCAAATTTAGGCTGCTACGTAAGAGATAGAAGTCCAGAACCTTGATGGTAGCATTCCCTGAAATGCTTCCAGTTCTGCGCGCAGGGCCACTTAGACAGGCAGAACTGCAGGGTCTCAATGCATGGATGAGACAATGTTGTAGGTAAGAGGGAGGGGTTTAGATTTATTAGGAACTGAGGAAACTTTTGGGAAAGGGGGATCCTATATAGGAAGGATGGGCTCCACCTAAACCAAAATGGAACCAGATTGCTGGCATTTAAAATTACAAAGATTGTAGGGCAGATTTTAAAATAAGGGCTAGGGGAAAGCCGACAGGTGCAGAGCAGTACATGGTTTGGACAGCGATATACTTAGAGGAGGATCTACTAATGGAGATACTCTATATCCTAGTAAGGAGGAGAGGATGGGAGAAGATAAAATGCAGGTAGGATTTGATGAGAAACAGTCAAATGAAGAAAAGTCCCATTCAATTACATCATGTAATGGCAGACAGTTAAAAAGTGACAAGTTTTTAAAGTGCTTGTATACAAATGTTAGAAGTCTAAATAATAAGGTGGGTGAACTAGAGTGTCTCATATTAAATGAGGATCTTGATATAACAGGCATCACAGAAACTTGGTGGAATTAAGATGGTCAGTAGGACACAGTAATACTTGACCACAAAATATATTGGAAGGACAGAACAGGTTGTGCTGGTGGGGGAAGGGCTCTATATGTGAAAAAAAGTGTGAATCAAATGAAGTAAAATTCTTAAATGAATCAAACTGTACCATAGAATCTCTATGGATAGTAAGTCTATGCTCTAATAATAAGAATATAGCAGTAGGGATATATTACCGACCACCTGACCGGGATGGTGATAGTGACTGTGAAATAATGAGGAAGATTAGAGAGGCTATTAAAATTTAAAAACTCAGTAATAATAATGAAGGATTTCAATTATCCCCATATTGTCTGGCTACATGTCACCTCAGGACACAATGCAGAGATAAAGTTTCTTGACACGTTAAATGACTGATTCTTGGAGCAGCTAGTCCTGGAACCCACAAGACGAGAGGCAATTCTTGATTTAGTCCTAAGTGGGGCACAGGATCCAGTCCAAGAGGTGAATACAGCTGGACCACTTGGTAATTGTGACCATAATATAATTAAATTTAACATCCTTATGGTGGGCAAAACAACACAGCAACCCAACACTGAAGCATTTAATTTCAGAAAGAGAGACTTATAAAAAATGAGGATATTGGCTAAACAGAAATTAAAAGGTACAGTGCCAAAAATGAAACCCCTGCAAGCTGCATGGAAACTTTTTAAAGACACCATAATAGAGGCTCAACTTAAATGTATACCCCAAATGAAAAAAACATAGTAAGAAAATCAAAAAAGTGCCACCGTGGCTAAACAACAAAGTAGAAGAAGCAGTGAGAGGCAAAAAGGCATCTTTAAAAGTGGGAAGCTAAATCCTAGTGAGGAAAATAGAAAGGAGCATAAACTCTGGCAAATGAAATGTAAAAATATAATTAGAAGGCCAAAAGAGAATTTGAAGAACAGATAGCTAAAGACAAAAAAAATTTTGCTATTACTTTTTGAGTACATCAGAAGCAGGAAGCCTACTAAACAACCAGTGGGGCCACTGTACGATCAAGATGCTAAAGGAGCACTCAAGGATGTTAAGGCCATTGTGGAAAAAACTAAATTAATTCTTTACATCGGTCTTCATGGCTGAGGATGTGAGAGAGATTCTCAAACCTGAACCATTCTTTTTAGGTGACAAATCTGAGGAACTGTCCCAGATTGAGGTGTCATTAGAGGAGGTTTTGGAACAAATTGATAAACTAAACAGTAATAAGTCACCAGGACCAGATGGTATTCACCCAAGAGTTCTGAAGGAACTCAAATGTGAAAGTGCAGAACTACTAACTGTAGGCTGTAACCTATCATCAAAATCCACTTCTGTAGCAAATGACTGGAGGATAGCTGATGTGATGCCAATTTTTAAAAGGGCTTCAGAGGTGATCCCAACAATTACAGGCCTGTAAGCCTGACGTCAATAATGGGCAAACTGGTTGAAACTATAGTAATGAGCAAAACTGTCAGACACATAGATGAACATAACTTGTTGGGGAAGAGTCAACATGTAAAGGGAAATCATGCCTCACCAATCTACTAGAATTCTTGAGTAGGTCAACAAGCATGTAGAAATGGAGGATCCAGTGGATATAGTATACTTAAATTTTCAGAAAGCCTTTGACAAAGTCCCTCACCAAAGGCTCTTAAGCAAAGTAAGCTGTCATGGGATAAGAGGGAAGGTTCTCTCATGGATTGGTAACTGATTAAAATATAGGAAACAAAGGGTAGGAATAAATGGATAGTTTTCAGAATGGAGAGAGGTAAATAGTTGGTGTCCGCACTGAGCCTTGTCCTTTCAACATATTCATAAATCATCTGGAAAAGGGGTAAACGTGAGGTGGTAAAATTTGCAGATGATACAAAATTACTCAAGACAGTTATCAAGACTGCAAAGAGCTACAAAATGGTCTCTCAAAACTGGGTGACTGGGCAACAAATGGCAGATGAAATTCAATGTTGATAAATGCAAAGTAATGCATATTGGAAAACATAATCTCAACTATACATATAAAATGATGGTGTCTAAATTAGCTGTTATCACTCAAGAAAGAGATCTTGGAATCACTGTAGATAGTTCTCTGAAAACATCCACTCAATGTGCAGCAGCAGTCAAAAAGCGAACAGATGTTGGGAATCATTAAAAACAGATTGTAATAAGAATAAAATATCATATTGCCTCTCTATAAATCCGTGGTATGCCCACATCTGAATACTGCATGCAGTGTGGTTGCCCCATCTCAAAAAAGATATATATTGGATTGTAAGGAATAGGAAAGTTAGACAAAAGGCAACAAATGATTAGGGGTATGGAACAGCTGCCATATGAGGAGAGATTAATAAGACTGAGACTTTTCGCTTGAAAAGAGACGACTAAGAGAAATATGATAGAAGTCTATAAATCATGACTGGTATGGAGAAGGTAAATAAGGAAGTGTTATTTACTCCTCTTGTAACACAAGAACTAGGGGTCACCAAATGAAATTAATAGGCAGCAGGTTAAAAAAAACAAAGAGAAGTATTCTTCACACAATGCACAATCAACTTGTGGAACTCTTGCCAGAGGAACGTTGTGAAGGCCAAGACTATACTAGGGTTCAAAAAAGAACTAGATAAGTTCATGGAGGATAGATCCATCAATGGTTAGTAGCCAGGATAGTGTCCCTAGCCTCTGTTTGCCAGAAGCTGGGAATGGGCGACAGGGGATGGATCACTTGATTATTACCTGTTCTGTTCATTGCCTTTGGGACACCTGGCATTGGCCACTGTCAGGAGACGGAATACTGGGCTGGATGGATCTTTGGTCTGACCCAGTATGGCTGTTCTTATAGAATCCTAGAATATCAGGGTTGGAAGCGACCTCAGGAGGTCATCTGGTCCAGCCTCTTGCTCAAAGCAGGACCTAATCCCCAACTAAATCAGATAGTTTTTATAAGCTATGGCCTACTGTGTAGAAAACAAAAGACTTTATTCTCCATTTCATTTGTTTGACGCAGCACAGGGGAGCAAGGCTGGCCTTACCATGAGGCAAACTGAGGTGGCCGCCTCAGGTGCCAGACTTGGGGGGAGCGCCATTAGGACCCAGCATGTAGAAAATTGTGTCTGCTGCTGGTGCACATGCATTCTCTGTGCTCTAGATGCACAGAGATGGTGGAGTGCTGTGCTGGAGGAAGGAGGGCACAAGAGGCATAATAGGCAGGCAAAAGAAAAGGTGAGAGGGGAATAACAGAAAGCAGCAGGAGCTTCAGGGAAAAAGAGGAGGAGGAGCTTCTTATGTACCTCTCTAGCAACCCGAGGAGCCTGGACTGATTAACACTAGCTTCTCAGGGAGCTTCTTGTTTCCTGCTGCTTCCCTGAACCCACTTGAGGAGAACAGGCAGTCAACTGAAGTAGTAGGAGCCGGTTAGGCCCTTAAGACGCTGATATCTTCCCTCACTCAGGCCCTGCTACCCGCCTGCTTATTTGTCCCCTTCAACTGAGTGTTGAGAGCCACTATAGCTGGCATAGAACAGCAGTCATGCGTGAAAGAAGAAAACGCCCCTCTGGGGCAGCATTCAGAAAAAGAAAGCAAGCAAAGGAAGCTTTTCTATCTAAACAGGAAGGAGCTTTCCTGAGATGCATAGACACAAATGTTCACAGTGAGCCTTCTGGCCTCAGTGAGGATGTGAGTGATGAGGAGATGCCTGATCTTCCAGTTAGTGTGCAGGTGATCTGGCAGCTACTGCAGCATCCATATCTCCATCTCAAATGGATGTAACCATGCACATTCCTGAAGAAAAGTGTAGATCAGAAAGAGTGTGGTGGAGGTGCAAGAAACAGCTGCTTCTGAGTTTAGTTCCTTAAGTCTAGATGATCCAGGACTGTGGACCCAGTTGAGCAGTAGCCTGAGAGACTTCCTTGTACTGCATAGGCTGTAGCAAATGGAAAACTTCATGTTCCCCAAAGACAATGAAAACAGAAGTTTCCATCCAACACGTTACTGGCATGAAATCCTCAATGGTGACAAAGCGAAGAGGCCATGGCTTATGTACTCAAAAACCCGGAATGCTGCATAATGTTTTTTGCTTACAAACAACAGTTTGCAACAAAGAGACTCCAAGGTGTTGACCTTGATATATCTGGAGCAATGGAACAACAACAATGAAGCAAAGTCATACCTACAGTCTTACCGGTCAGATGAGGGATTTCAAAACATTCTGAAGAGTGCACAGAAGTTGGCAGAGGAACTTCACACTGAAGCTATTTTCCCACCCATTCAAGAATATAAGAGTCACTGAAGAAGACATTTTGATTACGAGGCTCAGGATAATCCCATAAGAAACCCCAAACAACAATTCAAAGTTAAATTCTTTAACCAGGTGCTAGATTGTGCAATACAGTCAGTTGAAGCACATTTCGTTCAGCTCAAGGAACACAGCAGTGTATTTGGGATGTTGTACGATATTCCAAAACTCCTCACTATACCTGAAGAAGACCTACACCAGCAATGCAGGGCACTAGAGACAGTGATGACACATGATGACATGCGCAATATTGATGTGAGTGATTTAGGTGATGAACTGAAAGCCCTTTCAAGATACATTTCAAAGGATTAACTCCAAAGGCTTGTTCTGGAATATATGTGCACAAATAAGATGACCACCCTCTTTCCAAATGCTTTTGTTGCTCTGCGCATACTTCTAACAATTCCTGTAACAGTTGCCAGGGGAGAACGCAGCTTCTCCAAGCTGAAGTTAATAAAAACATATCTACGCTCCACAATGACACAGGAGAGGCTGGTTGGCCTTGCAATCATCTCAATAGAGCATGAGCTGGCCCAGACTGTGAACCTTCAGCGGGAAGCAGTTCAAATCTTTGCAACCAAGAAGACACAGAAAACACCACTTTGATTATTCAAACAGAAAAAAATGCTGGTGTTTACTATGCAGACAATAAAAGTTACATTTGCTGTTCAAGCGTTTGAAAGTTAAGTGTTACTTAACATTTTTGAATGAGGCATTTTAAGTTGTTAGATCTCCTTTATTGGGGTAGGTAGCAGAGCAGTACCATGAGAAGAGTAGAACAGGAAGAAGGCAGAATTGAGACCTTTCAAAGTTTTGGCCCAAGTGAGGGGGAATGGAGACGTCATTTGAGCTCCCCACCTCAGGTGACAAAATGTTGTGGGCTGGCCCTGCAGGAGAGAGTGAGGAATGCCAAAATTGTTCTAAGCCTCCTTTGTGCTAGTTCCTGCTGTTCTGACTTGGCTGCATAACGTCACCTTACTATAGCATGGGGGGTCTGTGATAAGAGTGAACATAGGGCTATTTCACCAGCTCAGCATCAATCTGGGAGCTGCATAAAAGGGCCTTAGAACAAAAGAGAACTGGGCAAATGGGTAGGTTCTAAACACTTTTCTCTCGTTGGTTGGCTGCGTTAGGCAAGTCTGAGCAACCCCCTTAAACTCTGTGTTCCAGGTAACTGCTCTGTAAAATGTAGATACTTACTTATCTCATCGGAATGTTGAAATGCAACTAAATAATGTTTACTAAGTAAAAGGATTAAGGCCACTCAGAGGGAGTGAAGAGAATAGAATTCAAGTCCTGGGCTAACTGTTTGGTGTCCTTTAGGCCTTTGCAGGAGGAGGAGTCTTAAATAAGGAGCTTGCTTTTTACCATGTCATGGCAGATCAAGATCATCCAGTGGTTGGGGCTGGAGGTAGCTCACTATGTGTGATGTCAGGGGGCTTTCTCCTGCAGGAAACTGGAGGTTGGCAGCCTGCAGCCATGTTGGTCATCTAGCTTAAAAGATTCCTATAATGGGTGACATCTGATGTAGATAGACTATTGCCTTCCCATGTATGTGTTTCTCCCTGTTACAATTTTTGTTCTATTGCTCTTCTAATTGTGATAATGTGACCAATTTTTAACCTCAGAATGGCTAAAATAATTCCAAAGGTATCTAACTTCTTAATGTATTTTCATCTGTTTTTTCCACCCCCAGAATTTGAACATACTGGATGTATCTCATAATCGTTTGCTTTCGACAAAATTAGGAACCCACCAACAGTTGGAGAGCCTTCGTGAGCTTGTGCTGTCAGAGAATAAAATCACTGAGTTAAAAAAGGAAGAACTAGATTTTCTTAGCAACACTTCCTTAAATAGGCTTGACTTATCATCAAACCCACTGAAAGAGGTAAGAAATACAAGACCACATCCTCAGCTGGTATAAATCATTTACACCAGCTGAAGATCTGACCATAATTTTTCTATTTTGCAATGACTGCTAAAAGAATAGTATTCATTTTGGTCGGGTAATATTGTTCTGTTGTAATAAAATACACATTACTTTATTCTTGATATTGTGAGTTGGTTTATTATGTAGGTGAAGTAAGATTTCTGATGCACTTAACTACTCATTTCCTTTTATTTTAGCATTTGGGATTTGGGATATTGTCATCACTCAGTCTTAACTAGTAGTAAAGGGCATGACCTAGCTTCCACTGAAATAAATGGGAGCAGGATCTTGTCACAATTAATAACCAAAAGTACATCTACGCTGCATTTTAAAACCTGTGGCGGTGAGTCTCGGAGCCCAAGTCTGTAGACTTGTGCTAAAAACAGCTACGTGTGGACAAAGGGTTCAGACTCTGAAGGTTGGGTTGGGGAGGGCTTCAGAGCTGAGCTCCAGTCTAAGCCACAGCTTCTGCACTGCTGTTTTTAGTGCCATAGGTCAAGGCCTGTAAGCTTGAGTCTATAGACTAGGCCTCTGAAACTTGCTACTGTGGATTTTAAAATGTAGTGTAGATATATCCTAAGAAAATACATTCAATGGTGGTAGCTAGAGAACAGCAACATTAATGTACTATGATTGCTCAAAATAGCCATTTCATCTCTTTCCCCCACCCCCAGACTTAGAGATGTCGGCGAGGGAAATGCAGCAAAATACTACAAAAACAAAAAATAAATGTACTAACTTCTTTTTTCCCACAATATTGTCTTTTTTTCATGTTTCTCTCTAGTTTTTTCTTGAAAAGAAGCATCAATTTTCCTTTCCCTCTTTCTCCTTTGCATGTATTCTCTTCCCCATTGCCCTTCCTTTGTTCACTGTCACTCTCATTCCTGGCTTCTTACCTGTGTGCCATTGCCCATTTTTGTTTTTCTGTTTCTTGTCTTCCTTTCTTCTCTCTCCTGCATATTTCTTTCCCCTCCTTGGCATCTTCCCTAGCATCACATCACCTCTCTGACTCTTTTAACTGAAGTTCCAATGACTCTGGTTATCAGTGCATTGTACAAGAATTGCCAACATCTGGGTTTTATTTCTAGTTCTGCCATGAACAGTCCTCTGGTATCTTGGACAAACTAGTTTATTGGTCTGTCCCTTCATTTCTTAACCTTTACCTTGCTCACATAGATGGTGTTAAGCTAAATTCATTCATGTATGCAGAGTGCTCAGATACTATGGAAATGAGCACATGGAAAAACATACAAATAGATTAAAAAGTGGATGTCCTCTGTCCAAGTTTACTGCCTGCATGCTGTTTTATGTACTACACATGCACACTCCAATCAATGTAGCATTAAAATATGGTTCTGCTCTGAAAAGTGATTGCAAAAATGGCATTGTTGAATTCAAAATTTCTCTCCCTGACTTTCAGGATAAGTGTACTCATTTCACAAGTAAATTGGCATTGGTTTGGTTTTGTTGTTGTCTCTCTCCCTTCAACCTCCCTGTCAGCTCTGAAAGTCAAACTGTGTTTTTTCTGGCTCATGTACTGGCACAAATGAGTACTTGTGCCTATCATTCATCAGTTTTGATAATGAATCAAGAAGAGGGGCAAATATTCTGATTTGTACCTGCCATTCATTTTGTGGAAACAAATGTATGGGCTCTAGTTTCATGAGTGCATATTGTGCCCACAAAAAAGAGACTGAGTTCATCTTGACTGTTGTAGGCCTAAATACCCTTCCCCCCCCCCCCCTCTTTTTTTTGCCAAAGTAGTCCATGTTCTCTTTCATTTGGTGCCATTTTGACACTTCTTGACAATAGATCAGTAAATGAAACCTCACAGGAAATACATGGCAGAGAGATTTGTTATATATATTTCCAAGTTACCTCTAAAGATTCAGAGTTAAATCAGAATTAGACATAGAATTTCAAATCATTCTCATGTATCTACTGTAAAAGTAAAGTAGGTTTTTTTCATTACTGATGCAAAATATTAATTTTCAAGGCTATTATACAGTGTTTTGGACCATTACTATAGAAATATAACACATTTTAAAACAAAGTTTGGTTAGGTCCTGTGGAATTTAGTGAAAATCTATGAGTTAATTTAAATTGTGTTCTTGGTCTATGGTTGTGATTTGAAGAACTTCCCAGGTTTTGGCTTTATGGAACAACTTTCTTAGGTGATTTTCTTTTCTTTTAATGTGAAAATTGTTAATTTTCTTCACTTCTAGTTTCACACAGGCTGTTTACATGCAATTGGAAATCTGTATGGCCTTGTGCTGAACAACGTTAAGCTTGGCGAAAATCTCACAGAGAAACTTTGCTTGGAATTATCAGGCACAAGAATTCAGAATCTGTCACTGAGCCAGGTCCAGCTTTCTTGTATTTACAAGTCAACCTTCCACGGACTGCAAACAACAAACATCACAGTTTTAAACCTTTCCAAAAATTATTTGAGCGTGATAAAAAATGACTCTTTTACCTGGCTTTCAAACTTAGAGAATTTACACCTAGAGGATAATAGGATTTCTCACTTATCTTCTCATTCATTGTATGGATTGTCCAGTGTCAAATATTTGAATCTGAGAAGGTCACGTGTCAGAAAAATTGATGATTTCTCCTTTCGTTGGCTAAGCCATTTAGAGTATCTTCTTATAGATAGTAATAATTTTCAAGAAATTACTCCTAATATGTTCACCGGCTTAGACAATCTGAAATATTTGAGTCTATGTAACTGGACAAATGGCTTACAAATAATAACTAATAAAACATTTTCATCACTTGCTAATTCTACTCTGCAGTTTCTTAATCTTACAAAATGTAGAATCACAAAAATAGAAAGTGGAGCATTTTCTTGGTTGGGACACCTAAAAATTCTTGATTTGGGACTCAATGAAATAAACCAGGTGCTTACAGGTCATGAGTTTAAAGGTCTGCAAAATATTGAGAATATCTACCTTTCCTACAACAAATGGCTGACTTTGACAAGCGAATCATTTGCTTTTGTTCCTAGCCTTAAAAAATTGATGCTACGGAAGGTAGCTTGTACCAATCTGGATCTCTCCCCTTCACCTTTTCACCCTCTACGGAATCTAACCATCCTGGATATCAGCAACAATAATCTAGCTAATGTAAAAGATGATTTGTTTGATGGACTTCACAAACTTGAAATTCTGGATTTGCAACATAATAATTTGGCTCGACTTTGGAAACATGCCAATCCAGGTGGGCCTGTCCTTTTTTTAAAAGATCTTCTTAACCTGCATATACTTACTTTGAAGTCTAATGGCTTGGATGAGATACCAGTACAAGTTTTCAAAGGCTTATTTCAATTAAGAAGCCTGGATTTAGGATCAAATAATTTGAACTTGCTTCCAGCATCTTTGTTTGATGACCAGATATCTCTGAATTCATTGATCCTTCAGAAAAATCTTATAACATCTGTTGAAGAAAAAGTGTTTGGGACAGCTTTCAAGAATCTGAAAGAACTAGAGATGGATTCCAATCCATTTGACTGCACCTGTGAAAGTATCTCCTGGTTTGTTGATTGGCTTAATGTGACCCAAACAAACATACCTGGATTAGATACCCATTACCTTTGCAACACCCCACCTAAGTATCATAGTACTCTGGTGATGCATTTTGACATTTCACCCTGCAAAGATAGTGCCCCTTTTAAATTACTGTATATAATAAGCACCACTGTGATAATGCTCCTCATCTTTATTGTTATTCTTATCCATTTTGAAGGCTGGAGGATAGTATTTTACTGGAATGTGTCAGTAAATCGAGTACTTGGTTTTACAGAAATAGACAGGCAACAGGAAGAATTTGATTATGATGCCTATGTTATTCATGCAAGAAGGGACAGTAATTGGGTGTCCAAGAACTTCATTCCTCTGGAAGAAAATGATCAGTCTCAAATTAGGTTTTGTTTAGAGGAACGAGACTTTGAAGCAGGCATATCTGAATTTGAAGCCACTATTAATAGTATAAAAAGAAGTCGGAAGATTATCTTTGTTGTCACTGAACATCTCTTAAAAGATCCCTGGTGCAAAAAGTGAGTATGTGCATGTGTGTGAATAACACTTGTCCAGCAGATCTTTAATGCAGTCATCTCTAAGACAGTGGTCTACTTTCTTCAAAACAGAAAGTCCAGGGCAAATTACACTTTGTGACATGAGTGTAACTGTCTGACATTTAATGGAGATTCTCCAGATGTATCCCAGTGTAACTGAAAGCAGAATTTGGCTCATAATCTACCTCCTTGTCTAGTCAATCAAACCATCATTTCCCTTCAGATGATCTTCCCTGAAAATAGATGTTTGAGACAACACAGTGATTGGTGAGGTTGTTAACATACAAAGATCATTTTTTGAGCCAGGGTCTTACCACTGCCAGTTTGGGTGCCTGACAGAAAGAAGACTGTATACTAAGTGAGCCTAAAATTGAGACCGTTAATTTCTTGGAGGGCAAATTATTATTTTTTAGTTAAATTAAAAAATGAGTGATTTATTTACGTAATACCAATATTATCATAAAGATTAAATGTTAAAAACCATATACAAGTTAAAGCCCTGATTTGGCACTGACCTTTGTGGGGCTATCACAGAAAATTATTTGATGTCACTCATCCCTACATAAGTCAGCTGATTAAATCATTCATAAGCTCTGTGTAGTTATATAGCTTATACTTTCAAGACACCAGTTTTTAATTGCCTTATTTTTTTGCTTAAGGTTCAAGGTGTACCATGCTGTCCAGCAAGCTATTGAGCAAAGTCGGGATTCCATCATACTGATCTTTCTTCATGACATTCCAGATTACAAACTGAATCATGCACTTTGCTTGAGAAGAGGAATGTTCAAATCTCGCTGCATCTTGGATTGGCCAGCTCAGAAAGAACGTATCAATGCATTTCATCAGCAATTAAAAATGGCACTTAAATCTAGCAGCAACATACACTGAATTTCTAAAGTATAATATTGAACTGTTAGGACACTTCATTTCAGACTGACTAAAGGATAACCGTTCTCATGGGGAAAAATTAAACCAATCCACAGCAACTCCTCTATTTTTCCTATTATGTGCTTTTAGTTGGTAATTGTTCTTATCCTTTATGTTGTTTCACCTGTATTCTCAGTTCATAAAATGGTCATGATGGTCACAAAAAATAGGACCGACAACTCTTTCAAACTGTGATCTTAAAGAATCAGCTTATTTAAAATAGAGCAGAAATAGAGTGAAGAAAGGGGTGGTGAGAATGAGTAGCGGCATGGTAAATTTCCACATGAAGGGGTGCTGAAAAGACTAGGACTGTTTACTTTAGAGAGGAAATGAATAAGAAGGAGGAAATGTGATACAGATATACAAACTAATGAATGCTAGAGTGGGAGTATGTACCTGGACATGTAGACCTCATTTGTTAATTCCTTCAGTGTTGGAGAGGGCAGTGTGCAGGTCTTCTGGCTTAAGGTGAATTTTAAACAATGTGTGAGGATCCAGAATTTCTCTCCTGCTTCCTAATTCTAATAGTCTTCTATCTAGATACCTTCCCTCTGAAATAGCTTGAATTTAGGGCATCCCTAAAGGAAATGTTTTAGTATTCTATAAATTCAAGAACAGTAAATTGATATTTCTAGTCCCTTAATTTTTTTTCAAATGGAAGATGCAGTCTGATAAATATTGCTTCCGTAGCAGATAGCTATTATCCAAAATACATTTTCTGGGTATAAGAACCTTACCTTGCAAAGTTCTAAGCACCCTCAACTCCCATTAAGTTCAATACATCACAGAATTGGGACCTAATTGCCACAAGTATAGTGCATATAGTTCTAAGTCCTGAAATATTATGATTACACAGAACTTTTTGTATATAAAACAAATAATATTAGAGAAGAGGGGACATCCTGGCTCCCCTGAAGTGAGTGGCATTTTGCTATTGCCATCATCCACAGTGTCTAATCTTGCTTCAATTCAGTGGGAGCGGATATGGATCAAAGAAATGAAATGTGATTTGTTTTAATCTTTTGTATCATGTATGCAGTATGGATGGTTCTATTGTATAGCATGTATTTGTAGTGTCTCTTAGATATTATGTATTTTTTTTTATTTTTAGTCCTACCTTTTGGTTTTTCCACTTAAAATGACTTGGAGAACGGTGTTTAAATAAGAATGGCATACTGGTACCATGTGTTCTGTAAACAGTACAATTAATGGTCAAAGGGAAAATGAGAGTCTTACCAGTGACTTGACTAGAGTGCACTCACAGCTATCTGTAGGACAGAATTTGATGGAGGAACCAGGCTATTGCTCTGACAGTATCAAACAGTGAGGCCCTGATTCCCCACTCCCTTGTACCAGGCTACTATTCTGATTTGGTGAAGTTTCACACTCATTTGACAGAGGTATAAATGACTATACAAACTGCAAGGCAGTGAAGAATCAGCCCCTAAAACTTCTAAACACTTTTAGGGACAAATCTTCCCTCTCCCATAATGAAGTCCCCCATAAACTGAGAAATTGGTATGGTTCTGCTGTGTTGGGTGCCTAGACCATGGAAGTCTATGCAAGGAGTATAAACCTTCTGTGGTGCTAGGAGTCCAGCTTCCTAGCCATGTGGGGAGGATTCTTTCTGCCTTGGTCTCCATGGCTTTCTCTGATATTCAGCCTGCTAGTTGTGCTGTGCACTAAATTGGGCCTTTGTGTTTTTGTACAGACATAACCATATACTATTCAAAATGCAATGTCTCTTTAAGAGGTTGCCACTTTACCTAAAAATCTGTTACTTAAACATAGGAAAATTCTTGTCAATTATATCCAATGAAAGAAAACCAGAGCATCCTGATTTGCATGACATTTTACATGCACATAAATCGTAGTGTGAATGACAGCATCAGTCAGCTCCCCTTCTCCGGCTGCCAGCTTCCATCAAATAGCAGCTAAAAATACATTCCTATTTAAGTGTGTAATTTCTTTGTTTGTGACAGGGAAACTATGGGGCTATGACTAGCAAAGGAGGTGGCTTGTATGATAGCCAATGATAGAGGAGGTGGTCCACATCACAATCTTTCTATTGAAATTTGATGATTGTTAGGGGGGAGGGGGGAACCTTTGAGGAACCCTGAACTAAGAAATGGACTCTGGTTGAAATGTGTTGACTTATGTAGCAGGGTGCTGGTGCAGAAGCACCTAATTAGCCCCTTCCCAGTCAGCTCCAATCAGGGGGAAAAGATTGGGGCTGATGGAAAAGGCCTGATGCTAGCCTGAGGATTGGCAACACCTGCTGGCCTGACAAGCCAAGAGCTATAAAGGTTGTGAGGGAGCCAGAAGGTGGGGGGGGGGGAACCATTGAGCAGGTGGGTCGGCCCATCTGTCTGTAACAGAGGGGATTAATCCTGCAAGATTTGTATATAGATAGTGGTGAGAGAACCTTATATAAATAAAGACACGGGTGTTTCACAACCCTGAAGCCTCTTTGAGCCTTATTGGGAGGCAGCAACCGGGCCCCAGGAAGAGGAGTGGGACTTGAACCCTGTTACAACTTTACATGGGATTTTTAACTCTTTTTCCTTGTAGTTTTCTGATATTTATTTTTCTTGGTAAGCTGTTGCAAACTGGAGCTTTGCAAATCCTCATGGTTTTACAATTAACACTGAGATGTATTTAATTCAGCCTTGAGTTATATATTGTGACAGACCCAGACCAGTGAAGTGCAGGAGTCTGGCCCTATTGGTATCCAACGGGTGGGCGGGCAAAGCCCGCCCACTTCTAAAGGACCTTCCCCCAGCCTAAGGGGAGGATCCAGAGGTCTAGGACACCAAGTAATTCTGTGGGACAACTAATGAAAAAAACAGGATCGAGAGTGAGGTCAGAGGGCTAAACGAAGGGAACCTGATGGGGACACCAAGCAGAGGACCCCGGACAACGACCACTGCTCCTCGAAGGCGTCAAGGGATCCGGTAGATGCCGCCCAGAGGAACTCTGCCCGGATGCGTGAATGGACAGAGGAGCAGAAATAGGCCCCACAGTCGCAGAAAATCCCGTCAGCCAACCTCCTCTCCCTGGTGTTGTAGATGGCTAGTTTGGCCAGGGCCAAGAGGAGGCTGATAAAGAGATCCCGCAACTTCGTGGGGCCAGGGATGGGGAGTGCATAGATAAGCAGGTGAGGGGAAAAGTGCAACCAAAAACGCAGTAAGATATTCAAAAGGAGCCGGAACAGGGGCTGCAACCTGACGCACTCCAAATAAATGTGCGCCAAGGTCTCCTTCTCACCACAGAAAAGGCAGGTGTTAGGGACAGGGGTGAACCACACCAAGTACACGCCCGTGCTCACAGCCCCGTGAAGGAGCCGCCAACTGACATCCCCGGCGGGCTGCGGGACCAGGGCAGAGTGAAAGCTGGCCCACCGGGGCTTCTCACCCTCGAGAAGTGGCAGGAGGTCCCGCCATTTGGTATCGGGGCGGGACGCAAGGGTAAGGGAGCGAGATGCATGATTGTCCTTGTGGTCCAGGACCCGGGCGACTGGCGCGGGTGGAGGTTGCCTCAGGTGTGACTCGCGGGCCTCCTCGCCCAGGTAACGGTCAGAGCCTGGCCTGGGGTCAAGACGGTGGCAGGCGAGCTCCCCCACCTCAGGCATCCTGGAGCGCGGTCCGCTGCTCTATCTCGGGTTTACCTTTCCGCCATGCATCATCTCGCCGGAGCACTGCAGGTTTGGAGGGCAGGTGTGAGGAGCGGTGGGGGAGGGGACTCCGGAATGGCAGGTACTCGGTGCCTCTCCCTTCGGGGGGGCACGGGCTTATCATGTCCTTTCCTTGCTCTGGTACGGCTCACCCCTGGTCCCGCCCGGATTTCCTGGCACCTCGACGGCGATTTTCTGGCGTTCTTTGTGGCCGGATGCGCTGGGGTCTCTGAGGGGTCTCCACTGCTGTGAGGAGGGGCGGGCCTGAAGTGCCTACTCATCTGTCATGTCTTCGCCTCAGGCCTGCGATGCTCCTGTATGATGCGGTGTCCGGCGTGGGGTATTGGCGCACGCCTTCCTCCGCGCTTCGAGGCTCGTCGCGCAGCTCTTTTACCTTCTCGAGGGTCTTCGCGAGTCTCTCGGGCTCGGTTTTACCAGACTTTCCGGACTGGACTCTCTTTCAACGACCAGTCATAGCGGCACGTGGGGGCGCCCTCCTCACGGGCCTGTCACAATCCCCAGCTTTGTGTGCGGTGGCGGGTCTCCCACGGTGCCAGAGGCTGGTCTTGGCGGCACAGGGTTGGCCTCTGGGCTCCGACAGGAGGACTGCTGGTCCCGGACGCTCGCTCAGTGCATGGGGCTCTCCAGCTCGTCTCCGGCGCGTACTTCGAGGGAGCCGCTCTGCGCTCTCGGCTTATTTGATGGTTCTGCACATGGGAGGCCCCTCCCACCTTCCACCAGGCCTGGGCTTTTGTGTAAGTGCCTGCCCGTTGGACCCTCGGCCCCTCACCCTTCACTGCAACCATGAGAGCCGGCTGCACATCCTGCAGCAGTTCTGTTCCAGGGCCCGCAAGACATCTGTCACGCTTGTGCTCCACCTTCACTGACCCGTCCCCGACCACCAGCCAGAGCTCTTGACCCAGTTGACCCGGGCGGAGGAGGCTGCCGAGTACACAGCCTGGCAAGCTCCACCCGCGCCAAGTCGCCCGGGTCCTGGACCACGAGGAGCACATCGTCAGCGTATACGCCGACAGGACCAGCCGCAGCTCCAGCTCCCGAAGCACCAACCCGTCAACTCTTCGCGGAGGAGACAGAGAAGGGCTCGATCGCCAGAGCGTACAGCTGGCCCGAGAGGGGGCACCCCTGCCGCACTCCCCCGAAGCTGACCGGCTCGGTCAGGGTCCAGTTGAGCCTGACCAGACACTCGCACAGAAAGCGTACAGCACCTGGAGAAAACCACAAAACAGGGTCCGAAGCCGAACGCTCGCAGAGTAGCGCCCAGGAGATACCCGTGATCCATCCTGTCGAACGCCTTCTCCTGATCCAGGGACAAGAGGGCGAACGACAGACATCCCTACACCCTATTCCAGAAGGTCCGGACCAGATACAAGTTATCAAAGATCGTGCGGCCCGGGACGGTGTAGGTCTGGTCTGGATGGACCACGTCGCCAGCACGGACCCTAGCCGCAGCGAGATGGCCTTTGCATGATTTTGTAGTCCGTGCTGAGGAGCGAGATGGGACGCCAATTCCGTAAGTCGCGGAGGTCCCCCCTCTTCGGCAATAAGGCGAGCACGGCTCGCCTGCACGAGAGAGGGAGGACCCCGCTCTGCAAAGACTCGGCCCAGACGGTGACCAGGTCTGGGCCGAGAACGTCCTAGAACACGCGGTAGAACTCCACGGTCAGCCCGTCCATGCCCGGAGATTTATTGGTGGGCATGCGACGGAGGGCTTCCGAGAACTTGGCCAGAGTGAGAGGCAACTCTAGCCGGCCCTGGTCGCCCGTGCTGACCGTCGGGAGTCTGTCCCAGAGTACTCTGCAAGCGTTAGGATTGGTCAGATCCGGGGAGAAAAGAGTCGCGTAGAAGGCCCTGGCCTGAAGGAGGTGGATGCGGGATCGAACAAAAGCACCTCGGGCCCAATGGTCCTCGAGGGCCCGGAGCTCCTCCCATTTCTCCCGGCACGCTCCGCAGAGGGATGGATCCTCGGGGCTGGCGGCCAGACGCCTCTCCAGCTCCAAGACCTCCCGCTCCAGCTGCTCTATCGCCGCATCCCTCCGTCGGCTGGTGCCCCGGGTGTAGTTACAGCAGAAGAGCCTGGTGTGCCCCTTCCCCAGATCCCACCACCGCCGTGCCGAGGAAAAGGCGCACCTCTACCTTCGCCAGGCCAGCCAGAACTCCTGGAAGGACGCCACGAAGCCCGCATCCTCCAGCAAACTATTATTTAAGTGCCAATAGGCCGGCCCCGGCCTCTCCACGCAGAGAGAGGCCGTCACGATGGCAAGATAGTGATCCGGAAAAGGGGGCCAGCCGAACGCTGGAGGAATGGGCCCGTGAAAGGTGGAAATGCGACAGGTAAATGCGGTCCAGCCGGGAGTGGCACGACAGATGGGCCTCCAGCCGGACGAAGGTGAACGTCAAGACGTCGGCCGGGTGGTGGTCGCGCCAAACGTCCACCAGAGAGTGGCGTTCGATGATCTCCCGGAGGATGTCCGTGACAGACGGGCACTGCTCGGTCCCCGAGTGATCCCGTTCCTCGAGGTTGGTGTTAAAGTCCCCCCCCAGGACCAAGCACTCACGAGGATCCAGGGAGCCGAGGAAGGCGGACGCCTGCTGATAAAAACGCAACCTCTCCGGGCCCGATGTCGGGGTGTAAACATTAACAAGATTAACCACAAGCCCCTCCAGGCGGACCCGGAGGTGCAGCAAGTGGCCCAGCATAGCCTCGGCGACCCCCAGCACCACTCTAGTCACGCAAACCGAGAAGTGGCTAAAGTAGGCCCCGTTCCCCCACTCCAGCCGCCAGCTAGCTTCAGCGGCCAGATCTGTATGGGTCTCCTGCAGGAAAACCACAGAGTACCCCCCCTCCCGGAGGAAGGAGAGCACCTGGCTCCTGCGTAGACCCATCCTACAGCCCCGGGTGTTTAAAGTGGGAAAGATGATCAGCGCCATGAGGAGGGCTGGGGGGGATCCTCGCTGGCAGACACGCCCACGGCCTCCGGCAGGCCGCGCAGCAATCCGTGACCTACCCAGTAGGTGAGTAAAGAGTCACAGAAGAGGCAGACCCGCCGGTAGGCCGCGGTGGCCTGTTTCCCGGTCCTCTTACCCTCCCCCATGAGGGCCCT
>NC_133773.1:84041706-84051126 GCF_003597395.2 Chelonoidis abingdonii
GCTGGGGGCAGAACTATCGGGCCGCAGAGGGAAATAGGGTGTGGCTGCGTAACATAATAAGGTCAAGCGGACACATATGCGACCGTGACAGTAGGTGGATCGACGTAGGTCGCCACACGGCTTGTGCACTGGCAAAAGTCCAATGGGTAGGGATGCTGCTTGCGTAGCTGCAGGGCCCTCGCGATTTTTATTTCTTCTAAACACTGGAGCGGGTGTGCGTTGAGCCAGCGCAAACAGCTCATGTCCAGCAGACCCAGCGACGTCAACCGGACAGAAGGACACTATGCCAGTGGAGATGGGTTGGGCTAGGGGCATCGAATTGGGGGGGGTGGGGGGGGTCAGAAAGGAACACAATGAATCCGGAGGCAGGCTCCTACGCCCCCCCCCGGGTCCAACAGACACAGTCCAACCTCCGACCACAGAGCACTCAGTTCGAAAAAGACTCAGTCCAGGAATGCCCCCCTCCACAGGGCTTCATGCAGTCTCGAGTCAGCTAGGCGGTCCCCTTCTTCCTCCTTCCCTCCTCCGTGGCCACTCAACACATCCCAGCAAACGTGCCAGTAAAGTTCAGCAGCTCCAGTGGTGGTGGTCTGTGTCCAGCAGGGATGCGGACTCCGCTCAGAATGGTGTCCTCTAGCAACAAAAGCCAGGGTCCTATCAGCTCCGCCCCCCTCTGCTGGAAGCAGGCCGCGCACGCCTCCCCCCTCGCGCTCATGGAGCCGGGTCGAGGTGGATAGTTTCACAGCAGATACCGGGGCGGGGGGCGGAAATCTCACTAGCCAGCCATAAGCAGATAGCAGAGATGAGGAGTAATTGTGTGGGTATCTAAGCCACCTGGGGAGCAGCAGAAGCAGGAAATCAGCAGAGCAGCAGCAGCCTTCCCTCCATTCCTCTACAGCCGTATGTGAAGCGGGTGTGGTGCGTGTTCCCGCGCGCTCGAGTGGACGGCGCCCTCCGCCCCACTCTCCTAACAGGGCTCCCCCTTGCCTAAGGGAGGATCCATCAGGTTAGGACACAACATATTCCATGGGAAACAAAACTTAATGGGAAAAAACAGGAGCGGAGTGAGGTCATAGGGCTAAACGAAGGGAAACCCGATGGGGCACTGAGCAGGAGAACCCCGGACAATTGCCGCCACTGCTCCTCGAAAGCGCCTCAAGTGTGTGTGACGTGCCCAGAGAACTCGCTCGTGTTGCAGTGAAGGACAAGAAGGAGCAAAACAGGCCCCACAGTCGCAGGTGCAAAATCCATCGGCCAGAACCTCTCTCCCTTGGTTGTAGCATGCTTTAGTATGGCCAGGGGCTAAGAGGAGGTTGTAGGAGATCCTGCAACTTCGTGGGGCCACGGATGGGAGTGCGGTAGATGAACCAGTGAGGGGAAAAGGTGCAACCAAAAACGCAATATTGAGGTTCCCGAGGAGTCCAGAACAGGGGCTGTAACCTGGCGCACTCCGAAATAAATGTGGCCAATAGTTCTCCTTCTCGCGACCAGAAAGGGGCAGGTGTTGGGGAAACAGGGTGAACCCTACGCCAAAGTACACGCCCGGTGGTCACGCCCATGAAGGAACCGCCAACTGACTATCCCGGTGGGTCCTGACCGGGCAGAGTACAGCTTGGCCCCACTGGGGGGTTCTCACCCTCGAGAGCCTCTTTGCAAGAGACGTTGTCCGTATTTGGCTATCGGGGTGCCGAAGGTGAGGCGCGCGGGCAGGCGTGTGGTGTATAAGTGAGAGCAGAGAGATGTTGAGCGGAGTTCAAGCTGTGCTGACAGATTTTCCCGGTGGCGCATCATCGAACAGAACATGATACATGCCACATTGTGCAGCCGGCTTGCAGTGAAGGTCGTTGAGTAGGCCGATGTCCATGTGGGCCCGGGGTTGGAGGGTGGGTGGGGCGTGCCCTCTCCACAGCGACTTCCGGTCGGAGAGGTAAGCCCGAGCAGACAGCCAGGCCAATAGTCGCGCCCTTTCACCTTCGCTGCAAGTTTAACGCTGCCAGAGAGAAGTCCGTTGGTCTGAGAGCCCCATGCACTGGAGCGAGCGTCAGTGGACTCCGCCAGCTCTCCCTCTAGGTCATAGTCCTAGGACTGTATCTCCGACACCTCGCGGCGGTGGTCTCCCGCCAAACCAGCCATCTGGGCGGCACCCGCGGGGACTCCGGCCACCTGCACACCGAAGCTGGATGGTTGTCGTCAGGGCTCACGCGCAACGGTAAAGCTCGGCACACCCAGCGAGGTGGCTCAGCCGCACACAGATCTGGCGTCGTGAGAGCGTGTGCCAGGTCCCGGAGGAGTTCTAAGGTAGTAAGACCAGCAGCCTAGAATGCTCGCGAAGACTCTCGGATGGGAGGTAAGTGAAGAGCTGCCGGTCGTATCGGAAGCCTCGCAAGCGGTGGAGGAGTTGCGCCAATACGCTCCACGCCAGACTACCTGTCATACTACAGGAGCATCTGCCAAGGCCTGGAGCAGAAGACCACTGACCTGAGTTGCATAGTACTTCAGGCTCTGCCCTCCCTCCTTTCGCCGGAGGTGTGGCACCCGATGCAGGATGAACCTCAGTGCTCCCTGCGCCAAAAAACCAGAATCGCCGTCCCCCGAAGGTGGGCCAGGAAAAACGGGCTGCGGACCAGGTGTGTTGAGCCCGGTACCAGAGCATGGGACAGAAGAACCCATGTTGAATAAGCACACCAGTGCCCTCCCCGAAGGGAGAGGCACCGGAGTAGTCTGCGTGCCATTTCCGGAGCCGCTCTGTCCACCCTGCCCCTCCAAACCGTGCCAGTTTCTCCGGTCGGAGACGATGCGGTGGTGAAAAGTTAAACGCCGAGATAGTAGCAGCGACCTCGCGCTCCACCGGATGGCCTGAAAGCGCGGGTGGGAGGGAGCTCCGCGCCTGCCAACCCGTCCACCGACCACCAGTCCAGAGCTCTTGACCCAGTTGACTGGCGGCAGGAGGCCGCCGAGTACACAGTGGCAAGCCTCCACCCGCGCCAAGTCACCTGAGGTCCATGGATCCACGGAGGAGCCACATTGTCAGTTGTACGCCGGACAAGGGACCAGCCGCAGCTCCGGCTTCCCGACAGCACCCAACCCCGTCAACCTCCACGGAGGGGGACAGAGGAAGGGCTCGATCGCCCAGAGCATACAGCTGGCCCGAGAGGGGCACCCCTGCCGCATCTCCCCTCCCGAGCTGACCCGGCTCGGTCAGGGTCCAGTTTGAGCTGACCAGACACTCTGCAGAAGCGTACAGCCCCTGGAGAAAGCCCACTATAACTGGGACCTGAACCTTAACGCTCGCAGCAGTGCCCAGGAGCTACCCGTGGTCCACCCTTTCGAACGGCATTCTACTATCCAGGGACGAGGAGGTCCGACAGACTCTGAGAGCATCGTGAACGCACAGACCGTGCACTCACACACTAATTCCAGAAGGTCCCGGACCAGATACAAGTTATCAAAGATGATGCGGCCCGGTGATGGGGAGGTCTGGTCTGGATGGACACACGCCGCTCCGCACACACGGGCCAAATTACCTAGCCGCAAAGCATTCGGCCTTTCGCACATAGATCTTGTGTTTAGTCCTATTGGTGAGAGAGACAGAGACAGACCCTAAATTCCGTAAACGCTCTCACGGAGGTCCTCCCTCTTCTCGGGGCAATAAGGTGAGCACTGGGCTTGCCTGCACGAGATGGAGGAGGAGCCCGCTCTGCAAAGACTCGCCCAGCCAACGGTGACAAGGTCTGGCTGAGAACGTCCCAGAACATCGCGGTAGTAATTCACTGGTCAGCTCTGTCCGTGCCGCGATGATTGTGTGTGTGGGCATGCGACGGAGGGTGGCTTCCTGAAGAACTGCGGCCATGGAGTGAGAGGCAGCTCTAGCCGGCGTCGCCCTCGTTGTGCCGCGCTGAGCGTCGGTGAGCCCGTCCAGCAGCACTCTGCGAAGAGCGGATCCAGTCGCTCGCGTGCGAGTATAAATGGTGCGTTATGAAGGACGGCCCCTCCTCCTGCACACTGCTCCGCAGTAGACTTTTCTTCCGCCCTTTTTCTTCAGGTTGGACAATAGAAGAAATGGGAGCTCCCGATCGTCTCCCCGGTGAGGAGGCATGATTGCGGGAGCAACAAAGGCAGAGAGACACACACAGCTGATGGTCCTCGCAGAAAAAAAAAAACCCGAGCTCTCCCCGCCTTCTCCGGGCACGCGCTCCGGCTTCAAAGGGATGGGATCCTTGCGGGCTGCGGCCAGACCGCTCTCTCCAGCTCTAAGATGCCTCCCGTTCCAAACTGCCCTATTAGACTGCATCTCGGTCGGCCTGTCGCACCTCCGGGTTGTAGTCCATGTCAGAAGGAGCCGCGGGAGCGACACCTTTCCCCACATCCGCCCACTCGCCAGCGCTGACGGAAACGCACCGCTCCGCTGTTTCCTGTGCCAGGCCACCGTCGCCAACCCCGGAAGGGACGCACATTGAAGCCCACGTTCCCTCCAGCACCAACTGTTGTTGTAAGTTGCCAATAGGCCAGTCCCCGGCGGCTTCTCCGCACTGAATAGCGGCTGTCACTCGCAAGGTTGAACGAGGTGCGTTGTATCAGAAATAGGGGGCCCGGACCCGAGCACTGTGAGAACTGGGCCCGGGAAAGGTGGAAGCTACATGTAGATGCGGTCCGAACCGGGTTCAGTGGCACGAACTCGTTGATGGGGCCCCACCCAGACATACGGTGAACGTGAGATCATCTCCGGGTGGTGGTCGCGCCAGAAACATCCACCAGGGAGTAACGGTTGACAATCTCCAGAGACGTGCCGCCTGGCGGCCGGTCTGTCGGTCCCTGAGCAGTCTCCGCTCTCTAGGAACTGGTTGTAAGTCTCCCGCCCAGGACCAGGCAGCTCGCGAGGATTCCAAGTGACCGGAAGCGGATCGCTTTGCGTGATAGAACGCCGCAGCCGCCCCTCCGGGCTGGACGGGTCGGGTCATAGAACGTCACAAGGCTCTGACCCAAGAGCCCCTCCATGCGGACCCGGAGGTGCAGCCCCCAGGCGGCCCGGCTACAGCCTCGGCGACCCCGCACCTCGGCCGCTACGGTCGCGGGAGAACAGAGGTCGTTACTCCAGCGCTACGGGGTCGTGAGATGGCATGACTGATGGCTGAAGTAGACCCCATCCCCCCACTCCAGCCGCCAGCTGGCTTCGGCGGCCGGATCCATGTGGGTCTCCTGCAGGAAAACCACAGAGTACCCCCCTCCCAAAGGAAGGAGAGCACCTGGCTCCTGCGGAAACCCACCTTACAGCTCCGGGTGTTCAAGGTGGCAAAGGTGATGAGTGCCATGAGGAGGGCTGGGGGAGATCCTCGCCGGCAGGGACGCCTACGGCCCCCATTGGGCCACGCAGCAGACCGTGACTCACCCCGAAGGTGAGCAGGGTGTCACGGAATTTGCGGACCCGGTGGTAAGCCGCGGCACTCTGCTTCCCAGTCCTCCTGCCCTCCCCCATGAGGGCCCTCGCGGCCCGGAGGATTTGGTGGAAATCCCCGCATCGCTGGAGAGCAAGCCGTACCTTGTTGCGGGAGCCCCTGACGTCGTCCAGGAACTCCTGCAGCTCCTCTCACAGTGCATGGGGGGCTGGGGTCACTGGCCTCTGGTGACCCATCAGTGGGGCCGCTGGCACGGCCCCGTGGCCTACGGAGACGGGAAGGCAAGGGGCGGACCCACGACGTGGCGCCCGATGGGCCGGCGCCCCACGGTCCGCCTTGGACCTCGGCCCGATGGGGGGCAGTGGAGGGAAGAGCGCAGCCCCTAGGGGGTCGGGACTGTGAAACGTAAAGGGCGCCCCCTGGGGGTCACCTGCTGGGAAAGGGAAGGGGACAGCCCCAGGGGCGGCAATAACATAGGGGGTGGTGGAGGGGACAGGGATGGGGTCAAGAATAAGAGCGGGGTTGGGGTCAGAGATAGGGACAGAGATGGGATCCTGGGCTGCAGGAGCCGGACTGTGAGGGGGCAGCTCCTCGCGGCCAGGCGCAGGGGTCTGAGAGGTAGGGAGGGGGTCCCCAGTGACGCCGGGCTCAGGCTCAACGGTAGGCGCGCTAGCCATGGCATCAAGAGATGTAACACCGTTGGTGGGGCCCCTGCCCGGGAAGGAACTCAGGTGCCCCGCACCACCGAGGGATACCCCAGTCAGCCCGTCTCCGAGACACCGGCCGTCGCCTCAACGGGCTCGGCGGCCGTCAGCGGGGTGCCATCTGTGGCTGGGCAGGGCAGGGAGTCCAGGGGACCCTCAGAGGTGGGAGTGGATGTGGCAGTCAGGAGGAGGGAACACGGGGAGAGGGGAGCTGGGGTGAGGATGGCGAGGTCGAGGCCCGCTGGTGGAGGGTCATCCTGCCCCTGGGTAACTGGGGTCAGACCCAGGGCCTCGATCTCCTCGAAGATGGAGGGGGACTCACCGCCCACCACCCCAGGGTCCTCCCCACTAGCGCCCGAGGCAACGACCGCCTTGAGTGTTGCAGGGGGCGCAGGTGGCAAGAGAGCAAGGGGGACCTCATCTGAGGCCCCCACAAGAAGGGAATGCGGAGGAGGGATGGTGGTACTGTCCGGTGCTGCCACGCCTTCCCTGTCCAGCACTGGTGGACGGACTGACCCCGAGGGCACAGCAGACGGCTTGGCATCTGCGGCCCCCTTCCTAGTCTTACAGGGGGCTCCCGCATCAGATGGGAGGAACGGAGCTCGAGCCTTCCGCTTGCCTTGCCTACCCTGTACTTGGGTCCAGCCCTCCATGGCGTCGCTTGCGGGCTGGGTGACAGGGGACGGGTTGGAGGGCAGGGATGGCAAGTCGTGGACTTGGGGGGGCACTGATGGGACAGCCGAAGGAAGGGAAGATTCCCCCCGGGGAGGGCCCTCTCCCATGCCCAACAGTACCCCCGCCCACCCTCCTCCACAGGCCCTGCCAGAATGCAGGCAGCAGAGGCAGGGCTCCCTCGCTTGTCTGGGCATGCTGAGGGAGATACCCCTGCAGCCCGAGCGGGAGCGGTGATAGATTGAGGAGGAGGAGGGGCAGCCCTGGGCACCTGGCGGCCAGGGGCACCGGCGATGACGGGGTTGGCACCCTGCCAGGGTTCGGGGGTCCCGGGCGCTCCTCCGAGCCAGGCCAAGAGGCAGTCCCTCCGGACGTGCCCCGTCGCCGGGCAGAGGTAGCACCAGGCCTCCCCCGTAGAATAGCGCACCCGGTAATGGGCCCCCTGATAGAGGACCAGGAAGGACCCCTCGAGCGCCTCTCTGCCACGCGCTGCCGGTGGCAGTTGAAGCTGCACTTGCCGGCGGAATGAGAGGACGTGATGGAGGGCGGGGTCCTTGCAACCCAAGGGGAGAGGGCTGATGACAGAGATGGGGCACCCCAGGCAGAAAGGGCGGGCAGCAGGGTGGCATTGGGCAGGAAGGGAGGGATGGAGGTCAGGATTAAGCGGACCCCCAGGTCTTCCAATGGTTCCAGGGGGACGAACATGTCCCCCACCTCCAGGCCCGTCTCTACCGCATCCTGGGCGGCGGCCTCCGGGCAATTCCAGCCAACTGGAGGGCCTGGCTCTAGCGGGGCCCTTACCTTCTTCCCCACCCCGACCCTCCACCGGCTGGGGCTCCTCCGAATCGGATAGAGGAGGAACATGCAGCACCTTCGTCAGTGCGAGTCTCCCGTGGTACTCGCCCGCTGCCAGTTAGCTCGCATGCACCTATGCCGAGCCTGAGTCGTGAGAAAGTAGGCTGAAGATCGCAAACCAGCGTTAACTCGTGTTCTACCAGGTGAGCTGGGCATGGACACGGCATGGAGAGTGCAGTGAACATTGGAGGGTCTCCCCCGCCGCGTCCCCCACATACGTGACACGGAGGGACATAACAACGAGGACCGAAGGAGAGAGCGACCACTCCCTCCCCGCGAGGCTGCAGGCAGGGAGGAGGCCCAGAAAGGAAGCTAAAGGCGTGGGTGGCACAACCAAGGACCTAGGATGAGGTTTCAGCACCAACACAAGGAAGTTCCGCCTCCGCACAGTGCACTAGGGACAGGGGGAGACAACAGCAGAGTGCAGGTTGCAGTGAACAAGGGAAAACTCAACATGCAAGCGCACAACGCGATGGGGGCGTGCAGGCACACAGAGGACCAATCTGGCTGCAGCACAGGTGGAAAATGTGAGCTGGGAATGTAAAGGACCACGTCGTACAGCTGCAGCTGGGCAAACTATCAGGCTGCAGAGCGAATAGGTGCGGCACGACAAATGCGCAAAGAAAGGGGTCCATCCAGGGGAGGCGCGGAGAGTGCGCTCATGGCCACTTTTCAAAAAGCCAATGTGAGCTGCTGCTGCCTGCGGCCCAAAACCAATGGAACGGGCATGTCCCACGAGCAGCTCAGTCCCAGAGCAGGATCCAAAGCAGAAGAAAAACAGCCAGGGTGTCGAGGCAGCAACGATTCGGCAAAAGGAACACACATGGATCCGGGGCAGCTCTCACGCCTCCACCCCCGTCCCAACAGACACAGTCCGAAACCTCCGCACCACAGAGACTACAGTCGAAAAAGACTCAGTCCAGAATGCCCCCCTCCACAGGGCTTCATGCAGTCTCGAGTAGCAGGCGGTCCCCCTTCTCCTTCTCCTCCTCCTGCACTCCACATCCCATCAAACTGCCAGTAATCAGCAACTCAGTGTGGTGTACTGTGTCCAGCAGGGAGCGGTTACCCGCTCAGATGGTGTCCTCAGCACAAAAGCCGGGTCCCTATCAGCTCCCCCCTCTGCTGGAAGCAGGCCAGCAGACCCTCCCCCTCTCGCGCCGTCATGAGCCGGTGTAGGTGGATAGTTCACAGCAGTACCGGGAGCGGGGAATCTCACTACCAGCCATAAGCAGAAGCAGAAGAGGGATCTTGTGGGTTCAAGCCAGCCTAGGAGCAGCAGAAGCAGAACAGCATAGCACAGCAGTAACAGCAGCGACGGCGCCAGTCCCAAGCAGAACGCATCCACAGCCAGCAGCAGCAGCAGCCCTCTCCCTCCTTTCCCTCCCTACAGCAGAACGAGGAGAAGTGAATGACTACTCTGGCCCCAGAGAAGCAGGTTCTGTTCCCAGACCAGAGCAGGACGGCTCACTAAGTAGTCATAAACTTGCTAGAACCAATTAAGCAGACAGCTGATTAGAACACCTGCAGCCAATCAAGCAGCTAATCAGGCACCTGGTTTAAAAGGACCTCTCCATGCCAGAGGAGAGAATTGGGACCCATGTTAGAGCTATAAGAGCAACAAGAGCTGAGACTGAAAGTTGTGCTCTAAGGACTAGATACAAGCGATAACACCAGGGAAGTCCTTTTGGGTGAGCGATAAAAGCAGTGTTTGGAGGAGCCTTGGGCAGAAGTAGCCCAGGAGTTAGCTTCACACAATCGCTTACTCATCAAGCATCCATCAGATACAGCTGCAA
>NC_133773.1:84053120-84056517 GCF_003597395.2 Chelonoidis abingdonii
ATGCCAGAAGAAGGACCACCTTCCTGTACGATTTTGTGAGGCACGCCACGAATGGGCGTGGCCCACCCACCCTCGCCCAACGCCCGCACGTAGGTTTCCACCGTGCGGGCGAGGCGGGCACCAGGAGGCAACGGACGCCGGCTCCTGTGTTCAAGGTGGGAAAGGGCGTCGCCAATCCATAGGGCCCTGGGCTGGAACCCGGAGTAGAGGGTGGGCCTGGGTTCCCCCCAAACCTCCCAACTCCTGATCAGACACAGGAGGAGCTGATCCAGACTGTGGGGGAGATCACTGAGGTGAGCAAATCTGCCGATAAGCGCAGGACCCACCAAGGTAGAGGAGGAACTTTGTCATAATATATACAGTTCACTTAGGTTTTCCTCCTTCAATGAAAACTGTTCTAATATGCATTAAACTCTACAAGCAAGATAAGAAATAGCTGCTATTTCCTGTGAGCAGCTGAATAGACTACTTACCAGAAATCAATATCTAGTTGGAGAATGAAAAAACCCTATTATACTATTTAACCAATATTACTATTATTTTTTAGTGTTCCGAAAAAATAGCTATAGGTACCCACGTCTGGCTCTGCATCTCTCTCCCAGTTAGAAATATACAACTGAAAGCTTCTTAGATTCATCCACCAAATCCTCAGCCCATGTCCTCTTCAATAACCTGAGAACAGATGGGTTCTGTAGACTTCCCAAATACTAGATCTGGTGGACCAAAGGGAAAATGGGTCCCGAAGTGGAGTACCCTTTTCAGAGAACACCCTGACAACAACTCCCTTTCATTTACATTGAGGGTGCTGAGACATGAGCATTCATGTTGATCTCTACAATGGCTTATGGCAAGGAAAGAGAGGTTGTTTCTCAGGGTAATTGTGTCCCAAGCTATTCATGACTATAGGTTAAAACCAATACCTGGAATTCTACCTAGAAGATTATTGTGAGGCAGTGGAGATCTTGGAGTATTATTTAATATGCTTTCAAGGTGCAGCTCCACTGAATAAGTGGCCCACCACATTGTGCATTAGCTTCAGCTTCTGACTGGTCCTAAGGTAACCCCCCATACCGCATATTACAGCAATCTAATCTTAAGGTGACAAAGGCATGAACAGCAGCATCAGAGAGGAAAGGCTGCATGCTTCTCACCAGGCTCAGAAAGAGAAGTGTCCACGGTTGTAACCACTATCTGAACATCCAAGAGCAACTCAGGATTTAGCAACACTCTTACAAATGATGATCACATTCCCTCGGTGATGGGGTGCTCATATAAATTCTGCTAAGCCATATGGCTGTTTCCCCAAGCCCACCCTCCTATTTGTGTCTTGTCTAGATTAAATCACAACCAACTCTCTCTCATCCACATCCTAACTTCACCTGAGATATTGTGTAATCCACTGGGTAACTTATACTTGGCTGGATCATTCATGACTGAGACAGAGAGCTGGATTAATGCATTGTGGTCTATATCATATAGTAAGAAAAAATCAATACTAAATAGGGTGACCAGATAGCAAGTGTGAACAATCAGGACAGGGGTGGAGGGTAATAGGAGCCTATATAAGAAAAAGACCCAAAAATTGGGACTGTCCCTATAAAATTGGGACATCTGGTCACCCTAATACTAAACCGTATGGATGCACAATGCACACAAACTAATTATGCTAGTAACCTCTGCAGGAAACTCCTCATAAATATTCTCCTGAGAAAAAGATATTTATGGGCAAAACAAACTCCCAAAGCAAGCATATGGAAGGATATTTTCTTATGCTCATAATTAATAATTTCTATGAATTAACCTGCTTGGTTGAACTTCCTCCCACTCTGATACCAAAATGTATATGAATATAAATTGTCTATATACAAAATGTACTAGAAAATGTTTTGTGGGAGGCACCTCTGCTAGTCTATTTGAGCTCAACATGGATTGAGGATCTCCCAAAGGTTTTGAAAGTTTTTTTAAATTCATGAGTCAAAATCATATTTGATTTTATAACTGAAATATGACAAACATTTTCTCTCATCTGTAATATAAATATCTTTTCTATTTGAAAAATAATTTTCATATTGCAATATAAGTATGGAGCAAACTAGAGGAGTCAATTAAACTTTAGCATTACTCTGTGGGTACATGTATATATTCAAAGTAATAACTGCTTAGTTTAGGGACTAAAGTGAGGGTTTTGTTTTACTCCTGGAGATCCGCAAAACTAAGAATAAACCGAGTTTTATTCTTTCTTGTAAATCAAAAGAATTGTTCACTAAATTGCAGTTACAAGGCCCATCAGTTGTATTTATACAAACCAAATGAAGGCAGTGAAGTTGGACAGGGGTTGCTGTGAGATCTCTCTGTGTCAATGGGCACAAATGCTTCACCATTACCTTTATTACCGATGAAACATGCAAAGGAAAGAATTCAGGATAGCTGACTTGAAGAACAGCAGAAATAGTAATTTGTGTTGCCTATATAAACATCTTGTTAATATTGTAGCTGAAAACTACAGAGCTATAGATGTGAGTGGGGAGAAAAATCTTAAAAGTAAATTAACTATCCAGTTGTTTGTGCTATAGACTTTTGCTTTGGATCTCTTTCTTTTGATACATAATCTTTTTTTCCCCTTTGGCAGAAGGAAGGGAAGAATTATAAATATTATAATTCAACTGGGTGTGTACTGAACTCATTTATTTCTGCTTTAATTGTATGACTTTTACTATATATATGTATAGAATCCACACAAATATGGGTTAGCTGGCTTCAGCAAAGCATTCAGGCTCAAATCCTCAAAGGAAGCTAGGTATTGAACCCCAGATTTAGGGGTAGGAGTCAGAGGACATCTATTCTCTTACAAGCTATAGCCTCGGGTACTTATCTGAGTGTGGGAAACCTTGGTTCAGTTCTCCCTTCTGCTTGAAGAGAAGAGATTTAAACACTCTCACTGATCTCTAGGAGATTCTGTTTGGGGGCTCTCCCAGTTTCTCTTGTTGAAGCTTTAATTGAATAATTAAATATTAACTAGGCCCAAGAAAGAGTGAAAACCCTTCTAAAGCTCAGTAGTTAGAGCAGGCACCTGAGATGTGGGAAATCACTGTTCAGCTCCTTTCTTATGATGTAGAGAATGGAATTGAGCTAAGAATATTGACATCTTAGGTGCATACCCTAAACACTGGGCTAAAGGCTATGAGGAAGGCTACCACCTCCACTCCCCTGGTCATTTTATGTGGACTTAGGCTACGTCTACACTGCATGATTATTTCGAAGTAGTTTAAACCGATATTACGAAACCGATGTTATAAAATCGGTTTTGCGCGTCCACAATGCGATCACAAAATCGATTGCTTGTGTCCATGGTCCAAGGCTACCATCGATTTCAGGAGCGGTGCACTGTGGGTAGCTG